>NC_084609.1:27825818-28028318 GCF_033807715.1 Cololabis saira
ATGCAAAATGTTGAGAAGAGTTCCATAGGCACAAATGTCCCACTGGGATGCAAACTTCTGAACTGAGCACCAAGAACAAACTGTGTCCACTGTCGAATATGACAGATTTCCACTTTCTCAGTTTATTTTAAATGAGCTTTTTTAAGGCCCAGTGTTTCTGGATTGTGTATGGAGCATGAACCTGCGTTCTTCTTAGTAATTTCTGGAAGTGCTCTTGAGCCCCAATGATTTTATTGTTTAATCATTCCTGTTTGTAACATACCATCACCAGAGGGCCTGAAGGTGACAGGCATCTTCCGGCTCTCGTGCCCAGCACACAGAGATTTCTTCAGATTCAAGAACCTAATTAAGTGAAAGCGTCCAGGGTGTGATGGAGAATTTATGGGAGCATAACTGATATCAGTTTTTCAGGTTTCTACAAACAGTTGACACATCGAGACAGATTGTGCAACACCTTTATGGGTTTCGCGGTGTAGGAAAAGCCATCTGCTGCGTGTCAGATTCTCGCTCAGTGATGAAAACAGCTTCACCAGCAGGAGACGGTTAGTCACGGTATACGAGAGCAATATTTGTATTGCTCTAATTACTTCAGACAAGATCTGGTGAGGTCACATCAACTGTAGCTTGTTCTGCTCTTGCTATCAATCAATTTTACATATATATACGGGTGCTTTCAAGCAAGGGGCAAACTACAATCTGCTTGGGGGAATGTACTGTAACTGTACTGTCTTATAATCTATTTATCTGATGTATAGTGCTTTTCTCTCATTTTGAAAGTGTCTTACGTACAGTAGAGGAAACAATCCCTCCATCCGGCTGTCATCTGTTATCCAGGAACCCAAACACAGATTAGATGTACCAAAGATCCAATGGCCTCTTTTTGGCCGAGGCATTCATGAGCCAGTCGAGATATCGCCTCCCCAGCGAGTCCTGGGTGTCCTGGTACCTCCCTCTTCTGGGCCAAACACCTCCCCCGGGGGATGTTTGAATCATCCGAACTAGAGTAGCAACTCCAGAGCCTACACATAACAACCCTTCACCCAATCCACCTGGATCATCCAGTCCAGGATCTCTGTGCTGGAACCAGGGAAGAGGCAGAGTAGTCCATCAAAGGGCCATTTCACTTTCTTAGGTTTGCAGTCTCCTTTTTCTAGTCACCAAACCTTGTCATTCTTTATAAAACTTTGTTCGAACCACATTTAAATTACTGTAATATTATTTGGTGTAATACTTATCCTAGTCATCTAGAAAAATTAGAGGTTTTACAGAAAAAAATTATCCCTGCCATCTCCTGGACTGAATTTAATTCACCTATCTGTTTGCTACGGAAGAGTATTAGGGCCATGCAGGAGAAAAAATACTTGAGAGGGGAAGATTTTTTTTTATTATGTACTTGGAGAAAAAAGTCGAAATGTCGAGATTAATGTTGAAATACAGTTTCGAGAAAAAAGTCGAAATTTCGCCTTTTTTCTCAACATTTCAACTTTATTCACGAAATTTTTACTTTTTTCTCGACATTTCGACTTTTTTCTCGAAGTGCATAATTTTTATTTTTCTCCTGCCTGGCCCTAATACTCTTCTGTAGTTTGCCCACTATGGTATTCTTTGCCTTAAAGAATATAACTACTTCCATAATGCGTGTACAATATATCAGGTGGTCTCAGGTTGGAATCCCTAACTAACTAACTCAACTCATCCCAATCTCCGTTGTTCCCCAGCACACCCACAATACTAGACATAAACACCTTATTATAGGAACAAGTGTGAGTGTTGTGTGTCGGGGAAACACAGATTTGGAACAAGTTGAATGATGAGCGTTAAAAATTCACAGTCCATCTCCATATTCAAACGCCAGTTAAAGAAACAATTGTTAAGCTCATATGTTCACTTCGGGATCACAAAATGTTTCATGTTAAGTGTTTGTAATGTGATATGTTGTAATGTTAAGTGGTAGTCTAGTGTAAAGTGCATGTAATATTGTTAAGTGTGTATATAAGTGTAAGTGCATGTATGTATTCCTGTCTAATGTATTTATGTTCACTGACTCCTACCATAAGCTTTTGATAGCTTCTCCAGGAGAACCATTCACATGTGTGTGTGTGTGTGTGTGTGTGTGTGTGTGTGTGTGTGTGTGTGTGTGTGTGTGTGTGTGTGTGTGTGTGTGTGTGTGTGTGTGTGTGTGTGTGTGTGTGAATAAATAAATAAATAAAAAATAAATAAATGCTCATAACAACACGTGGAAGTTGGAATATAGTTTAATTTGTACATTGAGATTTGCATAACAATTAAAAGGGGGATTTATAATTAAAAAATGAGGTATAATGAGAATGATTTAAAGTCACATCGTAGCTATCTGAACTGTAATTGAAATGAGACCATCGACCATCGAACCCTGGACTCCAACAGCCACCACAAATGAGTTGGACATAGAGACCCTACTGGCCGAGCTCTCACCCTGGACGCTCAGCAACGACAGCTCATAAATATGATTCATTTATGTATAATATTGAGTTTTAAAGCACTACGTCAGACGTCAACGAAGATGAAAACAGTCACAGAGCAATATTTGACATCGTGGTGGATGTGACTGAACACTCAATGTAATAACCAGAGAAACCGAAAGAGAGACTGGGTAAGAAACCAAATGAGTTGTAGAAGTGAATAAACCTCTGCACCTTTATGAGGTCTTAAAAGATTGCAAAGTGCTGCTTTTAATTAGATATGTGAAAAATGATCTCTGATAACCCGGCAAAGATCAATGATTTTAGAATAAGATGGAACTAAAATGTTTTTCTAATTAAATTTGAGGTGACTTTGAATGAGAAAAGGTGTCTTTCAGTCACTTAAGTTTGCTGCGTGACTACGTGCCAGCTAATGATTCTCAGTAGTGTTTTTTTCTTTTTTTCTGTGATAAAATATATTTTGAATGCAAAAATTATTCTGAATCGAGTGGGTGAATTAAATCAGCTGAAAGGTCATGTCGCGTCATCGGGTCGGGCATGTTACAGTATTTCAGAGACAAAAACGCTAAACACCTATAAACGGCAGGAAACCTTACAGTGTTCGGTCTCAACGGTTTGGTGTAACAATGGTGGGAAAAAAACATTAGCACTAGGCAACAGCCAACAACAGAAGGCAAGCAGCTCGGGCTGGGATTCACAGATTCACAGAAATGTGCAGGAAGAGATAAAATGGGAGATGCAAAGTTAAAAATATGTAAAAGTGGCAGAAAAATGCTTGAAGGTGCTCAATGTGTCATGAGATGACTTATGAACCCAGATCTAGATTTACCCACAGACTGTATATAAAGATATCTGTATATATCTTCCTGTGTGAACTAGTGTGAAGACGAGGTGACCCGGATCCCCCTTCAGGGAACTAAAGGCTGATTTATGGTTCCGCGTTACACCAACGCAGAGCCTACGGCGTAGGGTACGTGTCGATTTAACGCAGAACCGTAAATCAGGTTTTAAGATCCATTTACACCGTGTAACTGCATGTGAGCGTCCGACTATCGCGTCGAGCTGCGTGACATCGGACGCTCTCTGTCCACACTGAAACCGTTAAACTCTCTCTGTCCACACTGAAACGGTTAAACTCACGGCCAGTTAGGACGGTCCAATACAAAAAAAAATAAAGCAATGGAATTTATTTTGTCGCCGAAGCTTCTCGCATGGGAGACGTTTTGTGTACGGAGCCGCTGCTCTTCTGCCCGGAGAGGCTTTGTCTCCTCCCCTGCTACACGTCATTCAGGCAGCCAATCAGCACAGAGCCTCATTATCATAGCCCTGCCCACTCAGAATCCCTCATAGATAATGATGAAGCAGTAAAACTAGAGACATGGCCCACAGGCTGAATTTCTGTTTTATTTAGAAAAAACAAGCTTTAGATTGTTTTTAAGACATTCAAGGCCTGTTTATACATTAAATGCAATTATACAGTAGGTCCCCTTTAAGGCAACATTTACACATAGCCGGGTATTTACAAAAATGGATATTTCCCCCTCTACGTTTTGAAAAATACCATAATTTAAACGAACCCGCATAAATTTGCTGTTAAGCTGCTATGAGCAGCCAAACCTACAGGGGGCAGTGTAACGAGAAGATAAAGTCATGCTAGCCAATCAAAATCCTGGAAAAAAACATCAACAAATGACACGAGTAACTTCCAGTTACTTCCAAGATGAACGAGAGTCTTTCGTTTGGAGTGACAGAGAAGTGGAGTCACTTTTAAGTGTGACTTTAGAATATAAAACAGATAAAATACAAGAAAATATTGCCGGTGGCCAAACAAATTGTAAACACAGGTCGCACACATGACGCTGGTGACGTTTCTGTCGCATAATGTGACGTTCTGAAGCCTAAATGTCCGTTTCTCTCCGTTTACAAGCAAACGTGAAGACGGAGTTTTTGAAAATCTCCACTTTGGCCGGAGTTTTCAGAAATTATCGTTTTTGGAGACTTTGAGCTTCGTTTTGGTGTAAATGAACGGCCAAAACGCATGAAAACACCACCGTTTTTGCTACGTGTAAACTGGGCCTAAGTAGATGGCAGCTAGCAGTGAACGCTATCCACTGCAATACAGCAGTTATTTTGGAAAAAAACGCCCCTCTTTATGCCTGAACTTTTAGTTTTGATATGATTTTGATGTGAGTAGTCCCTCGGAGAAATGCAGACTGTTTCAGCGCTAGTTTCATCGACGAGTAATAGTTTTCATAGTTTTTAATCAACAACCTTTCAGCAGTCGAGTGTTGCAAAGTAAATGCATTTTTTTGCCCTCAATGACATAATACAGGGAGAACCTTTTTTTTTATTAAAAACCCAGGAATACTACAATATTTAGTTTTCTGAGCCTCTGGGTAAATCTAACATGACAACTCACTGCATTAATGCTGTAGCACAAGATACCCATTTTAGCAGTAGGAGAAGAAATTTAAAAAAAAAGCTTTGGTAACAAAGTGCATGAACGCTGATGTAACCCTAACAGGTTCACTTTAATCTGTGGACGTTTTACAGGTCTATAATGTGACGCTTCCTGTCAAGCGGGGAGGTTTTAATGCACTGCCAGGAGGCAGAGACTGGTATTCAGAGTGATGGATGTGCAGCTCGGACCGGCTCTGCCCGTCATGTGATCCTGGCTCTGCAGCCGGCGACGTTCCCCCGAGGGTCTCCCTGGAAACGGGAGGTCATGCCAGCGCGGTGGATGAAATCAAAATGTTCACTGAACATCCAGATCAACAAATCCACCTACATGACAGTTTATGGCTGAAAGCTCTGGAAAGAGGCTGGCGAGTTAGAACCCTCAGCCGGGGAGGAAGTATTGATCTCCACTCGAACACGAGATGTCTTCAAGCAGCCGCTCCACCATGATCAGATGAAAGAAGCAAACACAAAGTCCCTGTCATTGATCTGCGTCATCTGTGATATTAACCCTTGTACTGTCTTTGGGTCAAAATGACCTAATTCTCCTGTTCCTTCTTTCCTCCTGCTCTCTCCTTCCTTCTTCCTTCCTCTTTACTCCTTTCCTTCTTTCTTTTCTCCCCTCGTACATTCTTTCCTTGTTTTCTCCTTTCCTTCCTTCTTTCCTCCCTTCCTTCTTTCCTTCTTTTCTCCCTTCCTTCCTTCTTTTCTTTCTTCCTTCCTTCTTTCCTCCCTTCTTTCCTTCCTTCCTTCTTCCTTCTTTTCTCCCTTCCTTCCTTCTTTCCTCCCTTCCTTCCTTCTTTTCTTCCTTCTTTCCTTCTTTTCTCCCTTCCTTCCTTATTTTCTTTCTTCCTTCTTTCTTTACTCCTTTCCTTCTTTCTTTTCTCCCCTCATATTCTTTCCTTGTTTTCTCCTTTCCTTCCTTCCTTCCTTCCTTCCTTCCTTCCTTCCTTCCTTCCTTCCTTCCTTCCTTCCTTCCTTCCTTCCTTCCTTCCTTCCTTCCTTTCTCCATTCCTTTCTCTATTCCTTCCTTCTTTCCTCCCTTCCTTCTTTCCTCCCTTCCTTCCTTCTATCCTTCCTTCCTTTCTTCCTTCTTTCCTCCCTTCTTTCCTTCCTTCCTTCTTTCCTCCCTTCTTTCCTTCTTTCCTTCCTTCCTTCCTTCTTTTCTCCCTTCCTTCCTTCTTTCCTTCCTTCCTTCCTTCTTTTTTCTCTTCTTTCCTTCCTTCTTTCCTTCCTTCCTTCTTTTCTCCCTTCCTTCCTTCTTTCCTCCCTTCCTTCCTTCTTTTCTTTCTTCCTTCCTCCCTTCTTTTCTTCCTTCCTTCTTTCTCCCCTTCCTTCTTTCCATCCTTCCTTCTTTCCTCCCTTCTTCCCTTCCTCCTTCCTTGACCAGAAGACAGCACAAGGGTTATAATTGTTGGATGTTTACTTGAGTACGACGGTATGGGTAAAGTTACAATCAGACGAATAGGCAGAATAATAATATAACAGATGAAAATCTCAGCAAATATGATGAAATATGATGAAGGTGTGGGAGGTTAAGGACCTGCGGGCGCCTGATCTCAGACGAATAACATCCACGAGGCCTTGACTTAAACCGAAAAAGATAAAAAGACACATATTGACGATGTTGCACCTTTCAGCTCTACAAATTCCCGTCTGCTGATTTGTTAATATAAATTAACGATTTCCTGACAGAGCGAAGCTATTGATGAAATGTGATTTTTTTTTCTTCTCAACTTTATTTTTGCAGATGCCTCGGTCAGCCATGCGAGGCTGGGAGAAGGCACAGGGGACACTTCAATCTAAATAATGATGGAGGAGACGGGGGCTTTTTCCATCTGAGAAGTGTGAATATTGTCTCTCTAATAAATTTCCAGTGGGGCTCATCAAGGCAATGTTATGCTTGTCGTAAACAAATCGTCGCCTCAGCCACCGTGACCTCAGGCTTTAACCAAAGCTCGGGGATGTAAAAATAGATCCGCCGTGGTCCAGTCATGCATTTGAATTTGATTCCTATATTAAAAAGAGAAAAGTGTCAAGAATGTAATGGATAATCTTCATGCCGTAAACGCTTTTATAACTGCTGAGGGCCAGAAAATCGGAAAACAAACGAGGAAAGAAGGGAAGAGAAGCTCAGTTTTGCTCCGTTGTGCCGCGGCCTGATGAACGCTGGAGGTGAAAGTCAAGGATGTTCCCTCTCTTCCACATTCCAATGAAATCCAATGCTACGAACCTCTGCTCCCCGAATGCTTTCATCCCTCAGTAAATCTGCAAGGACTCCATCAGGAGATGATGGGATGGGAGAGGAAGGAAAAGCGGCCAAGGCTGTAACCTCCCTTTTAAGTTGATGCAATGGGACTTACTCATTGCCATGGCAACGCTGATATACTCCAGTTATGTGTTCAAATATTTAAATGCAGGTCGTCTGCCACAAGTTTAAGGATGCCATTATACCAAGGTACATGCACTTAAAGGGGACCTATTATGAAAAACACGTTTTTTCTTGTTTTAACATATATAAAGTGGTCTCCCCTCACCCTGCCAGCACAGGGGAGACAAAATACCATGAAATTCTGCAAGGTCTCTGACCCCCACCTTACAGAGTCCCCCAGTGTCACGTGATGTTTTTTTGAGCCATTCTGAATCTGCACCTAGGGTGACGTCACCATAGGCGCTCATTTCCAGAGGTTCAGCCTCCGCTGCTGAAACCACGCCCACAACCAGCTCTCTCCGCTGCTGGAGCGGTGCTTCCTTCAGCCAGTCGGACGCAGCGCCGCGGCGGAGCGGATCCGGGTTAAATCATGCAGGTTCCCGGGTGGTTTGGGAGCTGGGTCCTCGGGGGTCTGTCCCAGGCTGGACCAGCTTCACTCTCCGAGATTTTCAGCCAAATCTGTCGGTTTGATCCCCGGTAACGGGCGATGCGCCACGGATGCGCCGCGGATGCGCCGCGGATGCGCCGCGGATGCGCCGCGGATGCGCCGCGGATGCGCTCCGGAGCCGATCTGTGCGCCCGCCGTGGGGTTGCAGCGCCCGTCGCGCAGCATCCGCCAGGTAGATCCGGCTGAAATTCCGCTGGTCGGTCCCCGGGAGTCCCTGCTACCAGTCCAGGCCGGTTCCTGCGGTCCCGGCCGGTCGGAACCGGTCAGATTTCCCGGTTAAAGCCGCGGTGATGCGCGCTGGTCCAGCAGCGCTGCTCCCGGGCGCCCGGCGTGGCTCCGGGGCAGCGTTCAGCATCCGCCGGGTAGATCCGGCTTAAATAGTGCATAAATGTTATTTATATACAACTCATATTTTATTTTTTTAACAATAAAGTTTCCATTTGTGAAAATTCAGTGTTGTATTTATTTACAGGCTCGGGCTGCTCTGGCCGGATCGAGGTTTATTCTCCTCCCCTGCTACACGTCATTCAGGGAGCCAATCAGCACAGAGCCTCATTATCATACCCCCCCCTTCCCTTAGAATGGAGCACAGAAAAAGAGGTTAGAAGCGGTAAAACTAGAGACAGGGCCCACAGGCTGGATTTATGATTTATGTAGAAAAAACAAGCTTTAGATTGTTTTAAGACATTCAAGGCCTGTTTAAAATATACATTAAATGCCATAATAGGTCACCTTTAAGCGACATGAGTCAGAACATCGTGTTAATTTCAAGCTATCATGTTTTTATGGTTGGGTCACATCAAGAGTGAAGCCAGCCCTGTCCAGATGGACGCAATTATTTCAGACAGATGAAACGTGACAATCACAGAGAGAGTCAGCGTTACCTCAGCTAAGAATCTTCTGACTGGTCGAATCCCCGTCGGAGACCACGAGCTTATAAGGAACTTGTAACGTCTTACAGGAGACGGTGCCAGGGATCTCCTGACGTCTGCAAAACCTCTTGACTATAACACATGCACACCTCCTTTTCTGAGTTTCCAGTCACGTGTAAGATTGTAATCAATAGTTATAACATTGTAGAAAAGCAGGAAAACACAGACAATTTGTACAGTTTGCTTTTCACATTTCTACAGTATAAAATGTAATGCAAAAGAAATGCGCCATGAAAATGAAACCGTGCAGGTTGTTAGAGACGGGAAGGAGACTGCTCAGTGTAAGAACCACTTCAGTTAAAGATGAAGGTTGTGGATAAATGAAACATGCATGCTCCTTGTTGTACTTTGTGCAGACATAATTGAAAAGAAAGGAGTAGAAACTGTTAACAACCAGCTTATGCTTGGGGTCCTGCTGGTTCAGTAGGTGGTTCAATCCCTGGGTTTGATCTAAATGGCTGGGAATGGGATCAAGCTGTTTGAGGGTATATTCAATTCACTTTAACGCAAAAGACTTACACATTCAGTGAGTTATTTTCAATCTACCCATTATCTACAGTATACCTGCTTGTTCATTATCAGTCCCGGGGGTCTTTGGGGTAGACCCTGGACATGTAGGGTCCCACATAGACGACCTGAACACACTGACTCCCGTGGTCAATTTACGATCAGCAATCAGCGCACCATACATGCTTTTGGATCGTTGGAGAAAACACCTCACAGAAAGGCTCCTCCTTGAAACCTTCAACTAACCACTGTACAGCCGGTTAAACCCGGTTCATTGTTATCCAAATATAAACCCATTCCAATCCATGTAACACCAACTCAAGACAGAATAGCCTGACTGGCCCCTCAGGAGAGGAAATAGATGTCAAAAAATGGTGGAGACCTGCTATAAGACACAAAAAGAGACAGAAGTGGTTAAAAGCATCACTAATTGGAGTGTATGACAAGTAAAGAATGCAGAATGATGAGGGTGCCCAGTGCATCATGGGACATCCTCATGCAGACTGGACCTTTAGCTTCATAACTTAAAGGGGACCTATTATGAAAAAAAGGTTTTTTCTTGCTTTAACATATATAAAGGGGTCTCCCCTCAATCTGCCAACTCAGAGAAGGAAGAAAGCAACCAAATTCTGCAGTGTCTGTACAGCCACCCGGATGAGCCGTCCAGCATGATGTGGATCTACGAGCCGTTCAGATTTGCGCACTTTCGTTACGTAACCAAAATGCAAACCATGTCCACAACTAAACTCCGTGTCCTAACTGCATGTGAGCGTCCGACTATCGTAGCACTGCGTGACATCGGACGCTCTCTGTCCATCTCCCTCCAGCAGCTGCCACTTTATTGAGGTTTTTGTAGTGAAATGAGGAGGAATCATAGAGATAACTTCTCATTTCAACTAACTGGATCAGCCGTTCCTCATCATGACTGTTTCCTACAGCGCTTTCAACCGGCTTTCAACGCGAGCGGCAGGAAGAAAATAGAAGCAGGACGTCCGACAAATGTTTAGCTCAAAACAGCGCGCTGCATTGCTGCGTCCAGTTAGGACAGTCCAATAGAAAATAAAGCAATGGAATTGTTTTTGTCGGTGACGCGCGCTCGCATCGCATGCAGTTATGACACAGTGTAAATAACTCCGCCGGACGGAGATTCCGCCACACGGAATTATACCATTTTCCGTGTACATACAACGGAAAATAGTGGTGAGAGGTCGTGGGCATTACACAGATTTTTGTGAGATCAGGTTGATGTGGCTTCTACGAGCCGTTCAGATTCTGCTCCCGTCGTTACGAAACCAAAATGCAAACCACGCCCACAACTTACTCCGCCGGCCGGAGCTTCCGCCATTTTTCGTAGCAGTGTATCGCATCATTCAGGCAGCCAATCAGCACAGAGCCTCATTATCATAGCCCCGCCCACTTAGAATCCTGCATAGATAATGAGGTTAGGGAATGGGAAGATAAAGACATGGCTTAGAGGCTGAATTTCTAATCAAAAGCTTGTTTTTAAGACATTCAAGGCCTGTTTAAAATAGGTATTAGATGCCATAATAGGTCCCCTTTAAGATAGATACTGTAGATGGATACTTTATTTAACCTGAGGTTCATGAGTGAAGGGAAAGATGGAGCATGATATATTTTTTTTTTTTTTTTTTTTTTTTTTTTTTTTTACCTTGTCTGCACACATATTATTGATTGATACCATGACGGTAGAAACCAAAAGTGTATATATGTGCATTATTACTATATGTAATATATACATATATATACGCACACATATGCGTACACATACATAAATATACACATACAAACCCAGTGTTTTTTTTTTTTTTTTGGGGGGGGGGAGGGGGTGGGGGGGGGGGTGACGACATCCACTGCCAATCCAGGAAGCAGGAACACACGGAGACACACGTCAAGCACTGGAAATCTGCAACAAAAAACCACAAACAAAGCACGAAACCGGCACGGAGCCAACCAAAACACGAACAGCAATCGACCTAAATCTTGAGATCTGATCGCAGTCTGAGCTAAGCTATCGCTACCGCTACCTAAACCCAAAAACTAGAGAGCCAGCATGCAGGTGAACAAGCCAGTGTGTATGTCTATGTGTGTGTGTGTGTATGTATATGATCATGCGTGTGTGTGTGTGTGTGTGTGTGTGTGTGTGTGTGTGTGTGTGTGTGTGTGTGTGTGTGACTAAATGACTATATGTGTGTGTGTGTGTGTGTGTGTGTGTGTGTGTGTGTGTGTGTGTGTGTGTGTGTGTGTGTGTGTGTGTGTGTGTGTGTGTAATAAACCAAACAAAGCTCCACCTGAAGTGTATCTATAGTGGGGGAGGGGGGGGAGCGACCCCGCCACCCGCGAGACCAGAGGCCGACAAGGAAGAGCCCGGAACCCAGGCCACCGGCAAACCCCACAGAGGGGAGAAGTAGGAGGGAGGCAACCCACCGCCTGCGAGGCCCCCCCCCCACCCGGCGGCGGCCGAGGGGGCCCGCGGGCGGGGCCCCCACGGCGCGGAAAGAAGCAGCCAGGGATCCCGCGGCGGCGGACCGCGACCCAGGCAATCCCCGGCCACCCGGTCCGGGCCGGACACGCGGCCAGGAGGCCCTCACCCTTCAGGCCAACGACCCCCACCCGGCAGGGGGCCAGCCTGCCCGGAGAGACAGAGCCGCCCCGGCCGCCGACGCGGGCAGGCGCACCCGTCCCCCACGAAAGTGGCCCTCCAAGACCAGAGGGGCGCCCCGCCGTAGAGGCAGCGGGGGGGACCGGAGACGGGCCCGGAGAGAGGGAACCCCCCAACAAGGCGACACCCGCGCAGGCCCGACAACGGAGGGCCCCAGACCCAGGCATCCCATTCATTCATCCATTCACCTATCCGATACCTATACTAATAATAATATAATATACTATACATAATAATAATAATAATAATACTAATAATAATAACCATCTTTGTATAATATAATGTTGATAAATTATTAAGTTTTTGATGTCCTGCCAATGGAGGCTCAAATCCTCCATGGCAGGACCCTTCCATACCGCATTCTCACCGACACAGACATACAATCACGCACCGTTTCCCCCTCCCCGGGGGGGTCCAGCACCGCCAGAAGGCACCCCAGGCTGCACGGCGGGCCCCGCCAGGCCCGGGTAACCCGACCCACCCGTCCGAGGCCCAGGCCGGTGAGGGAACGCGGGTGATGTGGGACCCCCTCCCGCCCCTTGTGTTGAGTGCATGTGGTTAATGCCATAAAAACAGGGAGGAGGGAGGGCCAAGTATCGATTGACACCGACCCCCCCCCCTCCCGAACTACGTGTCCTTGTCAAGTGTATTTATAAAGTGTTGAATGTGCAGTGTCTAGTTTGCTGTTAAAACCGTGAGGCGGGGAGTGCCGGGCCACGCGGGACAGTGCCCCCCACGACCCGGACCCCCCGCCTTTCGCCTATGTGCGTATGAATCGTGTAGGGGGGGCAAGAGGGGGAGCGGAGGCCGAAGCCAGGAGGCAGGACCAGCAAAGCCGGCCCTGATAAGACACCCGCGTCCCCCCACCGGCCATCCAGTAGACGGGGGCCGGCCCCCCGAGCCGGGCCAGGGCCCCACCGTACCTCCACGGGCGCCCCCGGAGCCGCCGGAGCCCCCAGACGGAGGGGGAAACGGTCCAACATCCTCCCATTCATACTGACAACATAAGACATAGATACCTGGGAATGGCGCCACCCCGCCGCCGCGCCCGCCCGTGCACATGGAGCATGATATTAACAGATAAATCAGTGCAGCATCCGCAGTTTAACCCTAACGCGAACTTTGTATTTGCAAATGGCTGTGTCCGGCTTTAGGGGAGGGGTTAGAGATTCAACTCCGCCTCCTCCTCCACCAGTCTGCCTTATCTGAATACAGTGTTGGAGCTCGGTGCGAACCCCGTCAGACGCACAGGAGACGCAGCACGGTGTCACAGCCGGGTGGAGATAAGGAAAAGAAAGCTGGGTAATTCTACACCAAGCTGGGTTTGTGATGCTGCGGTACGACTGCGAGGAGCCCTTTCAAGATCACAGTCAGAGCACGCTCAGCCACTGAATCAAATCATCTTCCCTTTTAGGCAGTTTTGTAGATTAAAACGCATTTACCATAAAAGTGAGGATTTTAACTGAGGCACGACTGGAACGAATAATAACTTCCATCAGAGAGATAAGACTGTCCTAAATGATGCCACTAAAATAATAACAGTGATGATCAGTCAAGGTCTGACCTTCCAGAGGAGCCGAGAAAAAACATTTGCATTCAATTTATTAGAGGCTACTAAAGGTGCAAATGGAGAGAAGAACAGCAGAACTGGGATGTATTTGAAACTGACTGTCAACCTAATACTGTATCCAAAGAAAGATTGTCTGTAACCATGTCAGGATATTATTGTGTCATACTGGATATAGTTTTATATATATATATATATATATATATATATATATATATATATATATATATATATATATATATATAAAATAGCCCAAAACTGCAAAATACATCTTTCAACATGTCCGAATTTTTATTGCACATTAAAAGGTGAAATAATATGATACGATCTCCACCTGGCCACTAACAGCGCCTTCACTCACCGGCGGTCATAAACGTCACTTGGCTGTTAAAGAGGTCATATCGCTTGTTTAAAGCTTGACTGAGCATGAAAGTTTCCTATCTGCGGCCCAAAAAGCCCATAAACCCGTCAAATTAAAGCACTCGGCCTGCGGAGCGGACCGCTCGCACCCTCTTGAACTTTGGACTGCTGGACCGGCACCGAGACTTATTTAGAGAGGGATCGATACCAACTGCTCAAGACAAACCTACAGTACAGATGGAGAAAAGGTAAATATTATTTTACAAATATTTAACTTAACTCGTGGGACGAGAGCCGGGCTCCTGAAGTCCAAGGTGGATGTCGGTGCTGGAGCTTTTACAAAAATGTTTAACCTTTTTTTTTTCCCTTTTTTTTTCTTTTTTTTCTTTTCTTCTTTTTTTCTTTTTTTTCCTTTTCCTTTGACCTTTTTCTCAACATTTTGACTTTTTTCACGAAATTTTGACTATTTCCTCGACATTTCGACTTTTTTCTCAACATTTCGACTTTTTTCTCAAGATTGTACTTCAACATTAATCTTCGACATTTTTCTTGAAATTTCGACTT
Organism: Cololabis saira; assembly: GCF_033807715.1. Lineage (NCBI taxonomy): Eukaryota > Metazoa > Chordata > Actinopteri > Beloniformes > Belonidae > Cololabis > Cololabis saira. The sequence continues at coordinate 27,840,227 of NC_084609.1, forward strand.
TTTCTCGACATTTTGACTTTTTTCTCGACATTTCGACTTTTTTCTCGAAGTCCATAATGTATGGGCTCAAATTAAAGCCATAAATATTTTTCTATCTGTAAATAAACTTTGTACTTGTAGAAATATTTTGTGCGTGTGCAAAAAATATTTGTACTTGTAGAAATATTTTGTGCGTGTGCAAAACATATTTGTACTTGTAGAAATATTTTGTGCATGGGCAAAAAAAATTGGTACTTGTAGAAATATTTTTTGCATGTGTAAAACATTTTTGTAGCTGTGGAATTAATTCGTCCGTGTGCAACATTGGATATACAAAGCTACAAACTTTTTTTACAAAAGCTACAACCTTTTTTTACAACTACGAATTATGGCGAATTATGGCAGTGTTTTGAAGTGCCAATAATAAGAGCCAATCAGCGATCTTTGGCACGGGTTTCAAAGCGTTTCTGGAGAGCCAATCAGCACATTGCATCGCCTACTGACGTCGCCGCCATATTGGATGTGGCAAGACTGCGCTGCAAACTAAAACAAGTAAATGGACTTATTTTCATTTTTCATTATTTTTCACTTTCCTCAAAACATCAGAACTTCTACCCAACTAAACTAAACTTTGTTTAGTCCCAGTTGTCACACATTTAAAGGTTTTGGCAAGGCAAGTTTATTTGTACAGCACAATTCAATACAAGGTAATTCAAAGTGCTTTACATCAACATTAAAAGTGGCAAGACACAATTAAACAGTAAATAACAAATAAAATGTTAAGAAAAGTTGTTAAAAAGTAAGGGCAGTAGAGTACATTAGGTGCATCTCATTTTTAAAATGGCAAGAATTACGTTTCTATACGGTCAAAACGTACAAAGACCGGGCCAAATACAATATTACTAACCAAAGTTTTGACCAATACTTGCCACAGACCACCAGCTCTTCAGGAAATAGTCTCAATGTTGGGCTCGCTGCCGGCGTGCTCGGCTAATGTCGCCGCAGCTGCCACGCGTACAGTCGCAGTAACACCATTACATTGGCTTGATTTATGTTGGTTTAAGATTTTAATAAATGTGCAAGACAACATCCACTCCCAGTGGCAGTGTCAGGCCCACGTAAATGAGGGGAGTTGTGTCAGGAACAGCATCTGATGAAAAATCTATACCAAATCCCTGCAAGAGGGGAAAACCAATAGTGCATTTATAATAATTAGAGCACAACCGAAGCTCTAAGTATTTCCTAGTAGTCAGGCCAGCTCCACTTAGAATATTTATGTACATGTCCCCTTTATAGGTAGTAAATTATGTTATTTAGAAGTCTATTTATTCTTTCCAACTGCTCTTTTCTCTATTTTTACAGAGCACTCCCTCAAACCCTGGCCCTGCCCCCTACTACTAGTACTATTGGTTACTTTTCTGAACCTGCTCTGTTGGGCATGTAGAGTACAGACAGTTATTGTTACCTGGGTGTAGCGTGACTAGATCAGGGGTATTCAACTAGATTAGGCCGGGGGCCACATCTGCAAAAGGACTGTATGGAGAGGGCCGCACTGCGTGCGCGCACAAAGCACGCAGGCAGAAAATTTGAGGGTTTTCAAAATGTATTTTGCACTCAAAGACGAAGATTTATGTATATATAATACATTTGTGCTCAGGAATGAGCAGGAGAATATATCTGTCTAGTTTACATATGAATCATGTATTAAATGTCTCCAGATTTAGTAATTGTGAATGTTAAATATAATATTCAGATAAAGAAATATTATTTTAAATGCAAGTTCATTTTGAAACCATGCATTGTGCAAACTTAATGAAGTTGATATTGACCTACTTTTAATAAAACACGCCATAATGACAAAGCAGCACTTTCCACCAAGATTTCCTTATTTGAATATAATATTAAGCATTGAGCACAAACATTTCAGTCCATAGTAGCCAGTTTGATGTTATAAATAAGCAACCGAAATATTAACCATAAGCTCCTTTATTTATGACACATCTGTGCATTATATCAGCAAAACAAAACAATCACATGAAATTATAGGAGGCTTAGAAGTTCATCTGAAATGCAAAGTCCTCATTTAGAGATTCAAATGAAAAACATTTCAGGCCAATCCTAGAAGCCTAATGATGTAAACAAGTCCTCTATAAACGGAGGTTAATAACAAATAATGTGACAAACATTATCACTGTGCAACACTGGCAAAAAATCTGAAGTAGTAAAAAACATCTCCAACAGAGATTAACATGTACAAACACTGTCCAATGAATCATTAACCAACTGAAAAGACTACCAAGCATCTTAAACCTTTATTAATTAACAAAATGCGATACGTAAACCATGTTAGTTTCGCCAGAGACGTTTTATAAACGAGACCCCCCACTACGGTTGTGTTTCCTGTATCTGTGTCACGTGGGTTTCCCCACTCCCCCGCCCCTTTAGGAGACTAACAGCAGCTCCTGAGTCTATTGAGTCCTATGGGAAAAGTGAACGTGAGCACAGATTATTACCAATTCCTTCGCCCCATAGTAACCTAAGTAAATATGGGACCCATTTTTCAAAAGCCACAAACCTTCTGAACATTCTGACACCAAAATGGAAATTTTCAGACCGACAGATTAGGAGAAAATGAACTTTGTTTGAGACCTGTCTCTGTCTGAGCAACACACTCTCGCGAGATTTGGCTCTCATAGCTAATAATATAATATAATAATAATAATACATAGCTCTCCTCTCTGGTGCTGATTCACAGAGTCAAAGTCGTCGCTCACTGCAGAACTGCCAAAGTCATTTTCCCATCGGATAAACTTTACAACTAAAATTAAACTTCTTTGCTTAATAATACTGTTATTGTTATTATTGAAGTCTTTTTGGAAGGGAAAAAAAGAATATTAGACTGATCCGATGATCTTGTACTAGGTTGATATCAGACATTGAGGTAGCAGATACAAAAAAACGAGCGGCAAAATAAGGCGCGAAAATATTAAAGTTGTACTGTATCTGGTGTTGTCCATCCACACACACACACACACACACACACACGTTCACAACACTTCCAAAACGATGTGGGGAGAGGGGCGACCACACCCACTTAGGAGACATGAAGTGTATACCATTTCATACCTTTGGCAGAAACAGTAATGCGGGATCTTCTGTATAGAGTATCTTTGGTTTCGCTTACTTCGTTAAATGCAACGATATATAAAACGATTTAATATATATTAAAAACATTAATAACTAGGTATGTCCCGATACTTTTTTGGCCGATACCGATGTTTGGAAAATGCCGTGTTCGGGACAACACTACTTTCCCCCCCTTTTTTGAAATATGACCAGGGGCCACATAAAAGCTCCTGGCGGGCCGCGAGTGGCCCGCGGGCCGCCAGTTGAATATCCCTGGACTGGATGATCAGGATCCAGGAGTGTTTCTGTGCTCCGGGTCCAGTGAGCTCCGGGAGCTGAGGTTCATCTTGACATCGTGACAGTGACATTTTGCATTTTCAGCAAGTCTGAAACACATTTATTGATCACCCCATCAGGCGCGCACCACTGAAAATGGAGCGAGGCAGCATAAAAGATGAATCCATGACGCTATAAATCACTTTTGAACTGTGTAAAGTCAGAAAAAAGCAGAATATGAGGCTGTGAAGAAAAGGACATCCGTCTTGAGAAGCCTCCTAATAAGAGCTAGTTGTCCGTCCCCTTCACTGTCCCCTTCTGTCCAAACAGGCAGCTTCATTCATCCCCGTGTGAGGGCAACACTTATCCATCTACCCTGCAACCAAAATACAAACCCAGCAGGGGTTTGAAGGTCAGATTCAAATCACTTTGTGCTTTCCGAAGCACTTTGTAGTAAAATAGGACAGAATAACACAAATAATAATTTTACATCTGAGCTCCTAGATGAATCTGGCAACTGTTTCATGTGTGGTTTGATGTTGTCCTTGCGTGTGTTTTGAGTTTCTTGTTTCATAGTTGAAATAAAGCCAGTGACAAGACTATGAGGAGAAATCCTTCTTCTCCAGCGGTCTGACCGCCAGCTTCAGCTTCAAGTCTGCACATATTAAAAGATTATGCCGGTCACAGGTTACGCAGACTGTGACAAGAAACTGAGACATAAACCGCAACGTGAGCTCCAATATATCTCGTATTAGCTTCTTACTGCGTCCTTTTATCTGGTTCTCGGGGGAGAACGTGTCTCGGAGCATCAGTCAGGGTTCAGCTCGTCTATTTTGGTCGGTGTGTTTGGTTTTGGCAGCTAGCTAAGGTTCACACTGCAAAAACTCCAAATCTTACCAGGAATATTTGTCTTATTTCTAGTTAAAATGTCTCATTTTTGGTCAAAAAATCTCATTACACTTCAAACAAGAGTCATTACCAGAAAAATAACTTGATATTTGACAATTTTCACCTGTTTCAAGTAAATTTTCACTTGAAATAAGTAGAAAAATCTGCCAGTGGGACAAGATTTATCTTCTCATTACAAGCAAAAAAATCTTGTTCCACTGGCAGATTTTTCTACTTAATTTAAGTGAAAATCTACTTGAAACAGGTGAAAATTGTTGTTTTTTCCAGTGATGAGTCTTGTTTTAAGTGTAATGAGATTTTTTGACATTTTAACTAGAAATAAGACAAATATTCTTGTTAAGATTTTGACTTTTTGACAATTTAAAGTGGCTAACATTAAGAACAGTTGTTTACATTTGCATCATTTCACCAGAGAGTGATCATATTACAACACAAATGGTAAATCAGGGTTTTAAGCAGGAATAAAGTTTTTTTTTCCAATGATGAGTCTTGTTTTAAGTGTAATGAGATTTTCTTTGACTAAAAATGAGACATTTTATCTAGAAATAAGACAAATATTCTGGTTAAGATTTTGAGTTTTTGCACTGCAGAGCCTCTCTGCAGTCCCCCCGTCTTCAAATTCTGCCATTAAAAGTAACTGAGGCGTCAAAAAAAGGTTGTGGTTCCTCCAACTGATTCAAAATGGTAAGAAACGTATGTGAAAAAAAAACAGAAATCACACCGTGTGGTTTGATACGGCTGATACATTTGGGTTGGATGTAAAAGTATCAACAGAACGTGAACAAAATGTGTGTGTCACACTTCCTTGTGGCCCAGTTAGTGATGGATGAAGTCTCTAAGCTTTATTGGGTCTTCATGCTTCTTAATGTGACAAGGGCAACACGGAACAGGAGAGCAGAGGGGCTTTGAAGAGATAGACACAATTTCATTCTCTTCCACGGCCACAAAGATCTTTGTTTGTGTGATAAAATAATATCTTTCTGTTCTTTTAATGTAATCTGATGCTTTTGTCATCTTAGACAAACAGCAGCTGGGCAAGTAATGCTTCATTTTGTTGTTAAACTTCTAAAGTATCAAGAATTGAAAGTTGAATTATTGTGCAAATATCTTATGTTAATCTGGATTCAGTGTTGAAATAGTTTTTATAACTATAGTATTCTGCAAATTATGTTTAAAGCTCATAAGAAAACTTTACCAATCAACATTCAGAAAAGATTTGAAAAAAGAGAAAGCAAGTATAACTTAAAAGGAACAGAGATCTTTAAAAAAACAAGATTCAGGACTAAATTGATGGAACGTTGTGTTTCTGTGAAAGGAATAAGTTTATGGAACAATCTGAACAAAGAAAACAAAGAATCCAAATCAAACATTACATTCAAAAGAACAATTAAAGCCTGTATGTTAAGGAAATATAATGAAATATGTTGTAATATGTTGGTTACGTTTGATTGACATTAACTAAGAAGGAATGTGACTGTCTGTGTTGGCCGCCGGGCGGCTATTTTATTTTTATTTTATTTTTTTACTTTTTTTTTTTTTGATTTTTTAATTTACGTTCTTTGTAAATTGATTTCTTGGGGAAAAGGGGCCGATTAAATACGATTCTTCTTCTTTCTGCTCCCTTGCATTCACAATTTAGGAACGTTTGTGTTTATATTGGATTGTTTGTGGTTTTATTTTATCAATGAATGAAATAAAGAATAAATAAATAAATAAATAACTTGAATGCTGCGACTACAAAAGGTTAACCATCAAGTATTTAGTTGCTCATGGGGTACGTTTTTCCATTTCTTAAGTGGGTGTAAAAACCTAGAAATGAGTCACACTTTACCTGAAACTTTACCTGAAAACTGTCCATCTCCTTTAATGGAAAGGGGCCAGTTCTGTGTTTTATTGACTTTATTAACCGGGGGAGGGATAAAACATATCAATTGTTGCTTCAGAGACAAGATTGCACAAAACAGTGCAACCCCTTCTAAGTAAGTCAAAATGACACATAAAAGCAACACTGTGATTTTGAAAGCAAGTCTTACGTTGGTGAAAGTGACCAGTTATTTTCATTTTCAGCCATCTCTGGTACCTAAAAGCAGCTTTGCGGCAACACAACTCTGAAAGCCTGCGATTCTTTCACACCGACAAAGATTGAGAACGACAAGAAGACGCTCTTACCGAAAGTGGGGTGATTTCACTCAAGTGTTATCTGGAGGCTTGCCGAAGGGCAAAGCTAAAATACCTCAATACCTCAAATATTTTCATGCTAATTCAAACCAAAATCTGATTCAGAACATGAACGTGGACAGCGAGAACACAGAGGTCCAGGTGCAGGATATCGTGACAAAATAACAAGCAATGTCTTTTATTTTTAACCAAACATCCTGCACAGAGCAGGAAATCCAACATCCACAAGTTAAAAAAAGAAAGTAAACAGGTAACAGCAGAACGGTACAGAACGCAACACCGAAAAAACGCAAGGAAGTTCTGCTGAAGCATGGCAATACCTAACGTGGCTCTAGAAACAGGAAATATATTGATGAGACAAACACAGAAACTGAAAGACTAACGAGACACAGGTGTTGACAGTCAAGCATGAAAGGATCAAAACGGAAGTCAAGGTACAAAACACGAGAAGACGCCAAACACCAAGACTTAAGATGACAGGACACAGAATCAGATAAACCCAAAACTCAAAAGAAAATAAATATATATTTCCCTCGCAAACACAACAAAATGCGTGTTTGAAAACATACTCGATCTCACGCAGGTGTACATTTCAGCTTTTAAAATGGCAGCTGAAACGTTTGCATGTGTGGATGTACGATCTCCCTGTCACTACCTGATTTGAGTCCCTGCCCTATTTGAGTCACACATGCGCAGTCGCGTCCAACATCGTCGGCCATCTTGGAAACAACACACAAGCAAATAAGTATACCTATACATACATTTTTTCCAAGATAATCTTCTAAGATTAAATTTAAAAAAAAATAATAAAATAAAATAGTCACAAAATAAAATAATCACAGGCGTTGACATTTTAAAACATAAATGGTTTCACATAAATCATTTATAGACTGATTTTCTTTTGGTAGTACCTTTATAGATGTTATATAATTTTTTATTTCGTTTTTAAAACATATTATGGAGGGTTTGCTGTTTTTCCATTTATTTTTATGTATACAGTTTGTTCAAGTGGTGTTGCCGTATTTTGCTTTCCAAGATGGCCGACGATGTTGGACGCGACTACACATGTGTGACTCAAATAGGGCAGGGACTCAAATCAGGTAGTGACACTCCCATCACTAAGGGAAATCCGGCCCTCAGTGATGTCATAAAGAGCCAATGGTAGAAAAAAACTTCCAAAAGGAAGCATTTTCAGAGAATTTTGTACAGTGGCTGACAAGGGCCAAACGAACTGCAACGGCCTAATGCGTCTCAGTTAAGGAAATCGGCTTCAAGTACAGAAACGATTCAAATTCACAAACTCAAAACGAGGTACAAAAAGAGGAACGTGATGCAAATGAAAAAACGTGCTGCAAAAAACAAAGACAAATGCAGCATCATCAAACGCGCTGCAAATAGAGAAACGATGCAAAGCACAAAACGATATCAAACAAGAAACCATCTTCAAAAGAAAAATGCTTCATAACCAGTCACTACAACCGGAAGTGCTCCAAACCTGCAGGGGGCGCTCTCGGCGTAACAGCTCAACATGAATTGCTCCTCCTGTGGAAAAAGAAAATGAAGCTTTTACTGCTTTGTCTTACCTGATGGGTCAGAAATGCACGTATGTGCTTTTGTTCACGTAAACGTTGGTTGTTCACGTCATCACAAATGAACTTTGCAGGGTCATGTGGTGTCATTTCCAGGTGGCCAAAGGGGACAGTATTGAGACCAAACATTAGCAGACGTCTAAAATCCTCATTTTAAGAAATATTACCCCTGCTGTTGCTTTTTTTGTTGTAGTTTTAACATTAAAAAACCAAACTAACGAATATCCACTGGTGTCATGTGCTTTATTATTAACATTCAGCATATCATGAGTTCTCTGTCGAGCCCCTAAAGGACTTGTCTGAGAACTGATGCAATTACGTGAACAATAACGACCACAGGACCTTTTTGTCTGTGTCAGAGTGCAGTGGGAAACACAAATACCCCCCTGGCTTTAAAGAGAGAAATATGAAGAAGGATACGTAAATGGCACTCTGGTGCCTCTACCTCTTTCCCTTCTGTATTTACAGCTTGCCCTGTTGCCCCCGAGCTGTCAAAAAAAGACATAAAAACAATACCAGCTTGATTTTTCTTTTGAGAGAGAGAGAGAGAAGGGGAAAAAAACAATCAAACTACTAACTGAAATCGATCCATTGAAGTATACTGTAATTGGGAATGGGGAAAATTGCAGAGGCATGCACTGCTCTGATTATACGCTGCTGTGTAAATTAGCGTTTGGCAGAGAAAACAGCATTTGCATTTTTAATTTGCTACAAATACATCAACCCACGGCCCCCCAGAGACGCTACTGTGGTTAAGAGTCCTGACTTTAGAGGAACGCGGAGGCCTTGAGCCCGGTGATGTAATTCCCTCAGCTCAAAATCAGCTGGTAGAACAAGAAAACAAGCTTTCATTTGTGGTTTGAAACACAACTTAAACTGAAGGGTAAAAATGACTGATGGCAATTTAAAAAAAATAAGACAAAAACAAATCGAATAACGTTTCAAAAATGCAGTCAAACTGAATGAAAAAGGCCTTTATTATATATTTCTCCACCAATGGCATCCAAGAGTAATTACCAACCCCATACAAGACAACAAATGAAAGCCAAGATGACATTCTCAAGATGATTAAAACGTCAGGACGCACAGCAAACCTTGATTTCTCAAAGTTCACTGTCACTTTGAGAGTTAATTAGCTTTTCCTCCATCAGGATTCCTGGCAGCACATCCTCACGCCGAAGTTGCCAAAATGTTTGCGGTGCAAATTATTATTCAGAATCATGATCAGGAATTTAAAAAGAAAAAAAAAAAAAAAGAAGTCCCACTTCTGTGCTTTCTAGATGTCTTCATAGTGAAAATACTCAATGTCCCAAAAAAAAAAATACAAATTTCTAATTAAAATTTGAGCCATCTGTGACTAAAACTGTCCAAAAAGAGAGGTAGGAGTAAGGTTGTTTTTGAGCTTTTCTTGGCTTACAATTGATCTGCAACAAAAGTCAATGAAACGCAACACAGGAAAAACAACCATCATGAACTTTTCTGGTCCTGGACTGAAGTAAATGAACAGCAGGTGCGACCGCATCCAGCAGCTGAGCGCCGAGTGTGGTGCATCCTGCTCCGGGCGGTTCCCATGGCAACCAGGCCCTTCAACCCTGAGAGGTCGGCCACGCGGGAATTCCGGAAGCTGGGCTGTCAGATCTGGCAGCCACTCAGGCGTTGTGTTTGAAGCAGCAGGGGTAAAGAGCAGCACACACACACACACACACACACACTTCACCATGCATGTGCACTCTCATGTTCCCAAAATCCATCACCCACCGCCACGGAAACGCCACTCTGTACTTCTCTGCTGCTGCTCCCTGGCAGCCTGCTCGCTGCTTTACCCGGGTTAAAGCTGATACTCTCAGGGGCCGGATGGGTGGCCGGGGCCCAAACTGGCAGGAGGGAGCCAGGGTTTCAAGGGATGCAATTAATCTCTATCAAAATATCCCTTTTAGGTGTGATTAGAGACAAGTTGGACCAAGAAGAGAGGCAGAGGGATGCAGGGTGAGCCGAACGCTGAGACGGGGGATAATTTGTCTCGCTAACGAGGATGTAATATTGATCAGGATGCAGAGTGAGATCATACAGCACCTCAGTTGCATATCTTTCCATCATATATCGATTTCAAAACGTTCAGCCGAGTCAGACTTTAGAGAAAAAAAACCTGGTTTAGGTGAATTTTTCTTTGGTATTTTACATTTTTTATTTTTAGAGGCAAATAAATAAATACATGAATAAATAAAATAGAATAAATTGAAAAAAAAATCTTTATTAATCTTTTCAAACTGCAGAAAAGGTTCAAATGAACACATAATAAATAATAAAAAGCTAAACTCACAGTTTCCTTCATCTTTTTCTTTATATATATATATATATATATATATATATATAGTCACTTCTGCCCACTTAGCTTGATATCAAAACTGTAACCCCATGGATTATCTTGGCCAGATTCAATAATTCAATTAAATAAGCTATAGCTAAATCAATGTTTTATATCTCATAACTCTTTTTTCCAACGTTTTTATTCAGCTGTTATTATTTGCAGTCCATTTTTTTTTTCCATAATTAGGAATTTATTATGTGTATGTATATATATATATATATATATATATATATATATATATATATATATATATATATATATATATATATATATAAATATATATATATACATACACAGTTGTCCATAAAGTTGGAATATATTTTCACAAAGATTCCTCTCTTTTAATCACTCTTTTTTTTATTAACAGTCATTTCAAGAGAGGATATAGAAGATCTTTTATCCCAATATATACACACACTCTGTCTTTATTGATGGCATCTTCAGTTATAACAATTGTATCTTGACCTGCTGTCAGTCTGTTTTTATTGCATCCCTCATGAAATATATGTGTCACATTACCTGCAGACATGATTTCTGTCACCAGGGTGTAAGGGTTAACGGTGACTCACTCAGACTGTTGCTTTTTTTAATCTAACGGGTGAAAATTAAAGTTACTGGGAAATAATATTGCCTTCTTTCTGCCTGGCTTTTCACCAGGTGTTAATTCACGTCAGTTGAATCCGTTATGAATGAGAGAGATTGGAAAACACTAGAACCTTGTTTTAAAATCCCCATGATCGAAGCAGCACACCGTGACTAAGAAAACAAACTCAAATCCTTATTTTTCTGGGGATAATTTACATGCACTCTCTGCAAGAAATGTGCGTTTCATAATTGCTGATTTTGATTACAGCTGAATGTTCAGTCTGGACTTTGGTTTAGAGGGCAAAATAATGACTAAGAAGAACAAAAAGGTTCATAGGAGGATGTATTTGAATATCAACACACTCCTGTTACTTTGTTCATGTCGGACTTGATCTGAAAGTATATCAGTTACAGACGCGTTGTGATTTGCTGGATATGGTGACATCACAGAGTCAGAGTGGACCGATCCAGCTACCGAACATACTCTGCACCAAACCTGAGATTCTGCATCTGCTGCACCTCAGATGTGGTTTGTGGAAATCAGTGACTCCTCCCCTTAAAGCAGCTGTTCTGAACACAGTTGTGAAATTATGGTTGAAAATAAACTCTGCGGTGCTGTATCCCTGCATTAGGCCAGTAGATACCTGTCACAGACATTTTATCAAGATGAAATTGTGTTAATATCTGAAAAAAGAAGAGCGGACAATGTCACCTTTAAGTTTGTGTGATATGCTGTAAAAATGTAAAAATCACTTCAAGTAAAAAAAAAAAGCCTTGTTTCAAGAAAATTAGATGACTATTTTGGACTATTTTCCTTCTTTTAGTCAATAAATTCTTTCTTACCCCATTGGCAAGATTAACTAATTAAATTAAATTATATTTATAGGGCTATTTATGTAGTTTATATAGTGTATAGTTATATAGATTTATATCATATTTGTATTTTCTAGATATTTATATAATATTTATGTAATATTTATATTTTCTATATACTTATATGGATAATTATGTAATAATATGCATGTTTACGTAGTATTTATATAGATTATATTTATATGGATATTGTGTAGATATAATAATAGCAATAATGTAAATTCATAGAGTTACAGTATAAAGGGGTAGGAACTGGGAAAAAGTGTATACTTCTTCCTACTTCTTTTTTTTTCGAACCTATGTAAATATGAAGATGTAAATGTTTATCTTTTAATTTTTTTATTTTTACTTTCATTTTTATATACATGTTCGAAAATAAATTAATTCATTCATTTGTTCATTCATTCATTCATTCATTCATTCATTCATTCATTCATTCATTCATAACCAAAATTATTTTTGGTTAAACTGTGAAACTTTTGACAAGATTTATGGAATATTAAGCTTATTTGTGGAGGGGCTGCTGTTGCAGTGGGGTGACCTCCATCGGTCTCAAAGTGCCTGAGTTTCTTCTTCTTCCGGCTAAATAGGTTGGACAAAAAAAAAAACAAAGATAGGTGAAAGAGCCTCTCTGTAATCTGTCTTCTGTAGCAAGATGGTGACATGAGAAGAGAAATAAAACCAGTGGGGACGGGAATCGAGAGAAAGAACGGGCTCCCAGTAGTTCCGTCTGTCTAATGATCCGGTTTATACTGTAGGTTCTGCCAACGTCTGACGCATTTGCGTGATGACGTCATGAACACGCTTCATATTTTTGCTCAGAATGTTTCCTATGGGGCTAGAACAGTCTCATAATTCACAAATGCACAGGGGTCCGTTTCACAAAGCAGGTTCAACAAACTCTGAGTCTAATCCTGAACTCTTAGTTGATCTACTCTGAGATCGGAAACTCTGAGTTTTCGGTTCCAGAACAGCGGATTTGAGGTAATTTACTCAACTCTAAGTAGTTTCACCCGGAGTTAAGCGCGAGCGTGAGGGAAATCAAAAGCCATCATCAGTAGAGCGCTGATACAAGGATTCACCATGGCAACCGGCGACAACAAAAGAGCGACATACTTTTTCTTTTTTTAATTTTAAACTTTATTTATCATTTCAATTTACAAAATCCCTTTGAGGAAACGTTAGTTTGCATCTGAAGATCCACATACTTCACGCCGTGTCCTTTTTCACCCGAATGGAATTAGAGATTTTAATGCACGCATACAGCGAATTTGAACTCGAAAAAAGAGTAACACCGCAGCACAGAATAATATAAAATTAATTTAACAGATCTCTACATCATTCACCTGCAATCCTGTGGAACCCCTTGATGGCTTGGACAGGTTTATGATAGGCTTGCCACCCGTCCCTTGAAATACGGAGTTGTTCCGTAATTGGGAATTAAAAGTTGCGTTCCGTATTGAACCAATACAGACACATATTATGCCAGGGTTCTCCAACCCTGGTCCTGGAGAGCACCTATCCTGCATGTTTTAGATCTTTCCCTGCTTCAGCACACCATGATACAAGGAGCTGTGTCAGCAACAGAACTGTCCGGGCCTTGATGACAAGTTAATGACGACCCTTGATTGGAATCAGGTGTGTTCATTCAGGGAGACACCTAAAACATGCTGGACAGGTGGATCCAGGACCGGAGTTGGAGACCCCTGTATTATGCTCTTATTTATTCATGTAATAATTTACAGGTGGAGGTCGGAACATTTGAATATATTGCAAAACTTCTTTCGTAGTAAATTCAAATTAAGGTGAAACAAATATTATTTCCCACTACATGCAAAGTGAGATATTTCAAGCCTTTATTTGTTATAATTTTGATGATTAGCCTATGGCTCACAGTTTAGGAAAAGGGTTGATTTAAAAACGTTTTTTTTGTCTGTGAGCTGCTCCACCAACCAATATTGAATCACTTTTCTAAGCGAACGACGCGAACGCAGTTCAAACAGCAGGTATATCTGCCTTTAATCTAATTGGTTTACGAGTAAATCGTCCCCCACGTGGGGTGCACTCTTATGATTGGCTGAAACAAAGGAAGACATCTGATTGGTTTCAGATCCTTCCGTGTTCAAAAAAACGTATTTGTGGATCGAGTCACGTCAGGGGAGTCTCAAAAGTCACACGCAAATCCAGCACAGCTCACAGACAAAAAACATTTGTAAATCAGGTTATATTTGTGTGTGCATCAAAAATACATTTGTGTATCTTGTCCTACGCACGTGTGAATCTTGTCCTGTGCATTTGTGGATCGGCGTGTGCATTTGTGAATTATGAGACTGTTCTAGCTCCATAGTTTCCAACATGGCGTTGCAAATAGGGAAGTGATAACAGTGATCGATTGGCTGAGCTGACTGCGAAACAATCATATTAGGAAAAATGTTATGTTTTATATAAACTCTCCTGGCGTGGTACCAAAACATTCACCCCCCTTAGAGTTGTCATGGGTGTGAAACCAAATGATTGAGATCCAAACAGTTATTTCAACCGGGCTGTAAATGTTTTTATTTCTGCTCTAAAGTTGGACATTTTAACATGAGTCACTGTAGCGCCACACAAGAACCTTTGACTGAGAACAATAACGCAGCCGACCACCAGGTGGCAGTAATGCACATTTTTGCTGTTCGCATAATACCTATTTTAAACAGGCCTTGAATGTCTTAAAAACAAGCTTTTGATTGTTTTTGCTAAATAAATTAGAAATTCAGCCTCTGAGCCATGTCTATATCTTCCCATTCTCTAACCTCATTATCTATGGAGGATTCTGAGTGGGCGGGGCTATGATAATGAGGCTCTGTGCTGATTGGCTGCCTGAATGACGCGATACACCACTATGAAAAAATGGCAGAAGCTCCGGTTGAGTTAGTTGTGGGCGTGGTTTCACACATCGGAGGACAACCAATCACTCTTGTTGTTACGTAACGACGGGAGCAGAATCTTATTGGCTCATAGATCCACATCTCACTGGATGGATCATCCGGGCGGCTGTACAGACACTGCAGAATTTGGTTGCTTTCCTCCTTCTCTGAGTTGGCAGGCTGAGGGGAGACCACTTTATATATGTTAAAGCAAGAAAAAAACCTGTTTTTCATAATAGGTCCCCTTTAACATACGCCGCGGTTGTAGCAATTGAGATTAATAGAAACCCCCCACCGGATCTCTATATTGGTGTAACATGGCAACAAGACCTGAACCGACTCCTCGGTCCATCCATGGTTTTTTCATATAATCTCCAACTTTATCAAATGTAATCGTAGCAAAATGTCCCTGGTCCAAATGCTCAAATGATTTGTGGTCACATGAGAGGGCATAACGTAATTTAGAAATCCCGGTCGGTTCCTGTTGGCCAACCTGAGCTTTTTCCTGCTACAGGGCCGTGTTTTACTGGAGACACGCACAAACGGACCCCGAAAAATCTACTCCCGCTAGTGGAAACGCGACCTTGTTTGGCGCTTGGTTGCAAGACGTACAGAGCTCTGATCAGATCAAAGGGGGGAAATACCTCCAAGACGCTGAAACATTTTCTGCATGAAAACTGTTAATGTGCAAAAGTTGATCTTTGAGACTGTATTTATGTCACAATATTAATTTGAAAATGTTCCTGTTTTTCAGCTCAAGCCAGCTTTGATTTTGTTAAAGTTGAGTCTAAAATATTGGTGTATAGGCCTACTTGTATTAAAGCGTGAATGCAACCAAAGTCATTGCTACTATATTTATACTCTATGTCACTGGAAGAAAAACCGATAAGGACCGATAAACGATATTGTCAATAGAACTGGAATTGCTAAATTCTTAACAATTCCCACCCCATCAACCGGTTACCTTTCTCCCTAAATAATGATCTTAGCTCACAACTCAAAAATCCAGCTAGCTGAGCAGCTACAAGCCAACACAGGTGTTTTTTCACATTTTGGCCTCCAGTTTACATGATCAAATTTAAGCTAACAACCTCCTTGAAAGACAATTCTGCAGTTATCATAGTCTTAAATCATTATAATCCTACAAATGATGTATTTAAGCTCAACAAAGGAGTGACTGCACGATGAAAGCCTCTTTAGGAAGACGAGACAAAATGTTTTCTGTCATCCGCCGTATGCAGGAGTGTTATTTTTGTGCTTATCTTCTGGTAGTCTTTTTTCCTGCTGAATACTATCACTCTCGCCGCGGCGGCAGTCGAGTTCCCCCACAGGGATCAATACATTTTTATCAGATCTCATGTTGTGTTTGGATATTTGATTCAAAACCAAACACGGCGCGGAGCTCGGGAGTCGGAGCTGAGGCTGCGCGGCTTTAAATTCAGCGGTTTCCTCTGTGATAAAGACCCTTGATCCTCCTGAGCTGAACCTCGCGCATCAACTCACACTGAAGTTGTGCCATTAGCATTCGCCTTTGATTTCCTTGACAGCAGATGAATCTCTCGCGAACAAACAGCAAAGCTGGAAAATCTGAGCGACACGCAAGAATTTGAACCCGGTATTTCCAGCAATTAGCAGGGCGTTCTACATCATTAGCCATAATAAAGGAGAGTGTTTGAGGTGGATTGCTCTTTTGCATTTAAATAACCTCTCCTGGCCTGCTCATGCACCTGAGTGTCGGCTAAATGTTGGATTCATAATCTCTTAGTAATGACTTTGCTGTCAGATTTGATGTCAGAGGGAGGATTTCATCCTAACCTTGTTTGCATAACGCTTCCCTGCTTTAAAGGTGAAAACCAAGGGCAGAAACGGCCAGAAAGTGACCTAAAGTGCGTTTGTTTCATCTGGTTTTAGGCAGATAACTACAGTAGAATCCTGCTGTTTTTCAAGTGTTGATGTTGATGTTTCCTCATCCTCCAGCACACAGACTCCCGCTAACTCACTGCTTCCTCCCACTCACCGTTTGAAGATTAATCATGCCACATGTCCTTAATTAAAACTGTTTTTATCTTAATAAGTTCCACTCCTTCATTATCTTAGCCTTGATTATGAAATCTGGGAGCCAGATTGATATGAAACTGATTAGCAGCTTAAAGACTTCATACCTGAAGTCTTTAAGCTGCAGTTATTGGACTGACTGGACACTAAAAGGTGGATTCCATTTTTCTTGAAGTGACTCGG
Source organism: Cololabis saira (assembly GCF_033807715.1). Lineage (NCBI taxonomy): Eukaryota > Metazoa > Chordata > Actinopteri > Beloniformes > Belonidae > Cololabis > Cololabis saira. Next base: position 27,857,257 of record NC_084609.1, read on the forward strand.
AGGTGAAAGTATTTTGATGCTCAGAGTCGTTGCACTGCTGCCTTTTTCAACGACCAGCCCAACGTCATCTTTGGGATATTTTTTGGTCAGTTTGGGAATTTATTGTCACCGTAAGGATGGAAAGCGGTCCGGGCCCCGAGGTAGCTGCAAATTATGACACTCCCTCAGCCGTGTTTCACAGCCAGAATTGTTTATTGTTTATTGTTTATTTGATAAGGATCCTCATTAGTCTTCACCATGTGAAGACTATTCTTCCTGGGGTCCACACAAAGACATACAAAATATTACAATAATCACAAATCAAAAAGGGTGAAAACATTAACCAGAATTCCTAAAATAATAAGTTAAAACAAAAACCAAAGAAAAGATTAAATAGCCAACCAAAAACATCAACATCTTAAGTAACAATATTTGCTACTATCACCAGATTTGTATCCACGTATGAACAAAAATAGTTGCAACAACAAAACCACAAGATTTTACATAGGAACCATCCCAACATCCATTCAACTGCAGATTTTCAACAATAGCTAATAGTTGCAGCTCTTTCAAATCAGCAGTTGCACTCCATATTACTATTAAATTTATAATATACTTACAATTTGCAACATAATCACAATGTATACCTAGGACTGATCATAACTTCCTTCTGAACCACAGCCTGCTTCACTCTCAGAATGATATCTTCATGTCGGCTGTTTGAGTGTCAATAGCTGTTGCAGATTTAATTATTTTAGTGGAAAGCCACTTTGTCCATAGCGTTGAATAACGAATCGAGAGATGTCGTTTACCGTTGGTTCTTTTTCGCTCCATTGAGCCACTGGAGTCGTCTTGGCTTGGTATCTACTTCTAAGACGAGTAGCTACTAAACTAAACCGTCTCCATGTCTCTGTGCCGGCTCACCGAGACCTTAACACTTGATCAGCCTTATTTAGATCAACTACTCTTGATCGCATGTATTCTCTTTCGTCAGGCAAGGCTCACACACCCACACACGCTTCTTCTGAGCTGGTTCATATCAATTATACCCAGTACTGGAGTTGAGGGGGGATGAGGGGGGATGGCATCCCCCCTGGAATAAAAACGGTCCAAATCATCCCCCCTGTAAAACTGCCATCCCCCCTTTCCATCCCTTATGTCATTTCATCAATGAATGTGGTTTTACTGCTATTTCAACATTTAGAGTCATCACCAGAAAAATAACACCAGAAAAATAACTTATTTGACAATTTTCACCTGTTTTAAGTAAATTTTCACTTGAAATAAGTAGGAAAATCTGCCAGTGGGACAAGATTTATCTTCTCATTACAAGCAAAAAAATCTTGTTCCACTGGCAGATTTTTCTACTTATTTTAAGTGAAAATCTACTTAAACAGGTGAAAATTGTTGTTTTTTCCAGTGATGAGTCTTGTTTTAAGTGTAATGAGATTTTTTTTTACTAAAATGAGACATTTTAACTAGAAATAAGACAAATATTCTTGTTAATATTTAGAGTTTTTGCAGTGATCCATTTTACTTATCCTGTGAAGGACAGAGTCATATTGATAAGTTCAGAAAAGTGTTTTTTATTGTTGTGTTTTGATGTATTTGATGTAAGCCCAGTGGATATTTAAAGCTTACAGAAGGCTGCATTTAACTGCTGCTATGTCATTCCTGCAGTATTTCTGCAGCTGTTTTGGTCACTGCTATTATTTGTAATATATTATATTATTTGTAATCAGCACAAATGATCTGTCCCCATATGATAAAATCCACCATCCCCCCTGATTTTTTATTTTACAACTCGAGTACTGATCATACCCTCAAACTTTTCCGAGAATTGATCAAATTTGATTTAAGTAATCAGTCCAAGGGTTCACTTCCTTTACTGTGACTATTCACACACTAAACATGGTATTTGTGTTCTCAGTTTCCCTGCCATTGTGACTCAGATGAAGTTCAGATCACATTTTATGGCACAAAAATACAGCAAACAAGTAAACTCCAAAAGGGCTTGCGTAGCTCTCCTTGCCATTGCGAATGCAACATGCACACGCGGTCCCCTCTCCTCTCCTCGGAGTGTGTTTGTTCTCGGCAGCTGTGAGATGTGATCACCATTAACTGCATACTTTCTCCCATCATCACACCACAAAAATGCTGTCAGACTTCTGATTTACCCCGCTGAGAGTGCCTGCTGGAGGAAAGAATAATTAGAGGCGCTTTCTTGGACTGAAAAATTCCTAAATAATGTTTGGCACAGGACTTCTGGTAGGTAGGTTGCGAGGATTTGCAGGTGCCGTAAGCCATATGGCTGCGTCTTTTTTGGCGCGGAAACACAGCAGGGTGAAATGTACCACTTTCTGACTGAATTTGCATCGATGCGGAAAGCTAAAATGACGTCCCTGAGAGATGTTTTTCGGCTCTTTAAAGCACGGTGCACCATTTCCAGTGCAGGGAGGGTGAAGTCATATTGCAAATGTTTCACAGCTGAGCTGCTAGTGCAAAGCCCCATGAGAGAGAGGGGGGGGGTCACAAAGAGTTACATTTGTTTGTGTGGGGCCGATGCAGGGCCTTAGATGTACAGGTGATATGGAGATCAAATGACCCGCCTGCCAGCCAAGGCGACCCGCGGCAGCCAGCGCCACCCGCAGCTGCCTCTTGAAAGGAGACACAATACCGATAAATGTATTCCTGTCAACATTGTGGCAATGCCTTTTTAATACAGTCCCTGGAGGATTCAGGGCAAGAACAGCATGAGTCAAACTCCATTTCTCCGGACTGAAAAAGAGACGTAACGAGAGACTCGTGCAGGTCAAGGACCGTCACGGGCAGTCTGGCAGCGCCGAGCACTCAGGATGGATAAGGCTGCTGCTCTTTCATTTATTTCTTTATGAATGCGCTTGTTTTAAATCACGGTTGAGTAAACTCAGAGCAGCATGAACGCAGGGGCGCTGCATCCTTGTCGTTTATTGCGACTCGGGTAAAAGAGGAATGAGCACGGCCCGGAAAAAGTGTGGAAAGGGCAATTTAAGGTGCGGTCACACCTTGAGCACGGTCGGCTACAGTGAGTTCAAACCGAGCCAAAGTTAGAGAGTCATACTCGAAGGTAAATGTCAAACCCTCCACTGGTTCTGGTTCTGGTTCTGGTCCAGGCGTGGCAAAGCAGTGCAAAAGCAAAGCTATGACTGTTGTTACCTCTCAACTGGTGAAAGACTCAGAAACAGCTTCATTTTGTTCACGGCAGGTCTTAAAGGAGCAACTCTATCTTCTTCTTAGTGTTTAATAATGTATTTTATATTGATGGTTTAAGGCAGGGGTTGGCATGCGGCTCTTTAGTGCCGCCCTAGTGGCTCCCTGGAGCTTTTTCAAAAATGTTTGACCTTTTTTTTTCTTTTTTTTTTCTTTTTTCCTTTTTTTCCTTTTTTTTCTTTTTTCCTTTTTTTCCTTTTTTTCTCTTTTTTTTCCTTTTTCCTTTCCTTTTTAATCTCGAAATTTTGACTTTTTTCTCAACATTTCGACTTTTTTCTCGACATTTCCACTTTTTTCTCAAGATTGTACTTCAACATTAATCTCGACATTTAGACTTTTTTCTCGATATTTCGACTTTTTTCTCAACATTTAGACTTTGTTCACGAAATTTTGACTTTTTTCTCAACATTTCGACTTTTTTCTCGACATTTCGACTTTTTTCTCGACATTTTGACTTTTTTCTCAAGATTGTACTTCAACATTAATCTTGACATTTCAACTTTTTTCTCGAAATTTCAACTTTTTTCTCGACATTTCAACTTTTTTCTCGAAGTGCATAATGAACCCCTCCTTGAACCGCCACCTTACCGTGGTGGAGGGGTTTGAGCACCCGAATGATCCTAGGAGCTATGTTGTCCGGGGCTTAATGCCCCTGGTAGGGTCTCCCAAGGCAAACAGGTCCTAGGTGACGGGTCAGACAAAGAGCGGTTCAAAGCCCCTTATGAAGAAGACAAGAGCAAGGAAGTTTACGTCGCCCGGACTGGCGTTACCGGGGCCCCACCCTGGAGCCAGGCCTGGGGTCGGGGCTCGCAGGCGAGCGTCTGGTGGCCGGGTCTTGGCCCACGGGACCCGGCCGGGCGCAGCCCGAAAGAGCGACGTGGGCCCGCCCTCCCGTAGGCCCACCACCCGCGGGAGGGTTCATAAGGGGAAGGTGCCGTGTGATTTGGGTGGCAGCCGTGGGCTGGGGCCCCGGCGACCCAATCCCCGGACGACGACTCTGGCTTTAGGGACATGGAATGTCACCTCGCTGGCGGGTAAGGAGCCTGAGCTTGTGCGGGAGGCTGAGAGGTATCGACTAGAGATAGTCGGGCTCACCTCCACGCACAGCCTGGGCTCTGGAACCCAACTCCTTGAGAGAGGTTGGACTCTCTTCCACTCTGGAGTTGCCCATGGTGAGAGGCGGCGAGCTGGTGTGGGCTTGCTCATAGCTCCCCAGCTCAGCCGCCATGTGTTGGAGTTCTCCCCACTTAACGAGAGGGTCGCTTCCCTGCGCCTTCGGGTCGGGGATAGGTCTCTCACTGTCGTTTCGGCCTACGGGCCGAACGGCAGTGCAGAGTACCCGGCCTTCCTGGAGGCCCTGGGAGGGGTGCTGGAAAGTGCCCCAACTGGGGACTCCATCGTTCTGTTGGGGGACTTCAACGCTCACGTGGGCAATGACAGTGTTACCTGGAGAGGTGTGATTGGGAGGAACGGTCTCCCCGATCTGAACCCAAGCGGTGTTCTGTTATTGGACTTCTGTGCTAGCCACAGTCTGTCCATAACGAACACCATGTTCGAGCATAAGGGTGTCCATCAGTGCACGTGGCACCAGGACACCCTAGGCCGGAGGTCAATGATCGACTTTGTTGTCGTTTCATCTGACCTCCGGCCGTATGTCTTGGACACTCGGGTGAAGAGAGGGGCTGAGCTGTCAACTGATCACCACCTGGTGGTGAGTTGGATCCGCTGGCAGGGGAGGAAGCTGGTCAGACCTGGAAGACCCAAGCGTATCGTGAGGGTCTGCTGGGAACGTCTGGCAGATTCCCCTGTCAGGGGGGTCTTCAACTCCCACCTCCGGGAGAGCTTTGACCGGATTCCGAGGGAGGCCGGAGACATTGAGTCCGAATGGACCATGTTCTCCACTTCCATTGTTGACGCGGCCGTCCGGAGCTGCGGCCATAAGGTCTCCGGCGCCTGTCGCGGCGGCAATCCCCGAACCCGGTGGTGGACACCGGAAGTAAGGGATGCCGTCAAGCTGAAGAAGGAGTCCTACCGAGCCTGGCTAGCTCGGCGGACTCCCGAGGCAGCTGACGGGTACCTGCAGGCCAAGCGGGCTGCGGCCCGGGCGGTCGCGGAAGCAAAAACTCGGGTCTGGGAAAAGTTCGGGGAGGCCATGGAGGAGGACTACCGGTCGGCCTCGAGGAAATTCTGGCAAACCATCCGGCGCCTCAGGAGGGGGAAGCAGTACTCCGCCAACACTGTTTACAGTGGAGGAGGGGAGCTGTTGACCTCGACTGGGGACATCGTCGGGCGGTGGAAGGAATACTTCGAGGATCTCCTCAATCCCGCTGACACGCCTTCCGTCAAGGAAGCAGAGGCTGAGGATTCAGAGGTTGATTCATTCATTACCCAAGCTGAAGTCACTGAGGTAGTTCGGAAGCTCCTCAGTGGCAAGGCACCGGGGGTGGATGAGATCCGCCCTGAGTACCTCAAGTCTCTGGATGTTGCAGGGCTGTCGTGGCTGACACGCCTCTGCAGCATCGCGTGGCAGTCGGGGACAGTGCCTCTGGACTGGCAGACCGGGGTGGTGGTACCTCTCTTCAAAAAGGGGGACCGGAGGGTGTGTTCCAACTACTGGGGAATCACACTCCTCAGCCTCCCGGGGAAAGTCTATTCCAGGGTGCTGGAGAGGAGAATTCGGCCGATAGTCGAACCTCGGATTCAAGAGGAGCAATGCGGTTTTCGCCCTGGCCGTGGAACGCTGGACCAGCTCTACACCCTCCGCAGGGTGCTCGAGGGCGCATGGGAGTTTGCCCAACCAGTCCACATGTGTTTTGTGGACTTGGAGAAGGCTTTCGACTGTGTCCCACGTGGCATCCTGTGGGGGGTGCTCCGAGAGTATGGGGTCGGAGGCCCTCTGCTGAGGGCTGTACGGTCCCTGTATGACCGGAGCAGGAGCTTGGTTCGCATTGCCGGCAGTAAGTCAGACCTGTTCCCGGTGCGTGTTGGACTCCGGCAGGGCTGCCCTTTGTCACCGGTTCTGTTCATTATTTTTATGGACAGAATTTCTAGGCGCAGCCAGGGGCCGGAGGGGGTACGGTTCGGGAGCCACTTGATTTCATCTCTGCTTTTTGCAGATGATGTGGTCTTGTTGGCTCCCTCGAGCCAGGACCTTCAGCATGCACTGGGGCGGTTTGCAGCCGAGTGTGAAGCGGCTGGGATGAGAATCAGCACCTCTAAGTCTGAGGCCATGGTTCTCGACCGGAAAAAGGTGGCTTGCACCCTCCAGGTCGGGGGAGAGTTCCTGCCTCAGGTGGAGGAGTTTAAGTATCTTGGGGTCTTGTTCACGAGTGAGGGGAGAACGGAGCGCGAGATCGACAGGCGGATCGGTGCGGCGGCCGCAGTAATGCGGTCATTGTATCGGCCCGTCGTGGTGAAGAGGGAGCTGAGCCGAAAGGCAAGGCTCTCGGTTTACCGGTCGATCTACGTTCCCACCCTCACCTATGGTCATGAACTCTGGGTCATGACCGAAAGAACGGGATCCCGGATACAAGCGGCCGAAATGAGTTTCCTCCGCAGGGTGGCGGGGTGGTCCCTTAGAGATAGGGTGAGGAGCTCTGTCACCCGGGAGGAGCTCGGAGTAGAGCCGCTGCTCCTCCACATCGAGAGGAGCCAGCTGAGGTGGCTCGGGCACCTGTATAGGATGCCCCCTGGACGCCTCCCTCGTGAGGTGTGTCCCACCGGGAGGAGGCCCCGAGGAAGACCCAGGACACGCTGGAGTGACTACGTCACTCGGCTGGCCTGGGAACGCCTTGGAGTCCCCCCGGAAGCGCTGGAGGAAGTGTCCGGGGAGAGGGAAGTCTGGGGATCCCTGCTCCGACTGCTGCCCCCGCGACCCGGACTCGGATAATGCGGTGGACAATGGATGGATGGATGGATGGATGCATAATGAAAACAAAAATCTTCCCCCAGTTATAACTAATATAGAAACATGCAGCATGTGTTGCCTTCATTCTAAGGCTTATGCAAGACTTTTCATTTTTTGTGGCTCCAGACATATTTGTTTTTTGTGTTTTTGGTCAAATATGGCTCTTTCAACATTTTGGGTTGCCGACCCCTGGTTTAAGGTAAACAATGAGTCATTGATACAAAGTGGTTGTCTGGTCTTTCTGGATTCAACTTTAATTTCCAGACGATAGCACCGACCGGTCTAGTAAATATCTACCTTTGAACGCCGTAGTCGTCCATATAATCAGAGGAATGAAGCGTATGATATGGGAGGACGGACAACCAGAAGGCATCTAAACTGGCGTGCAGTGGAGCAGGAACGCCATTATTTGACTGTTGTTGATATGTGTTATTAGCAGTTCTGCAGCCATATTAGTGGTTTGGTTAGAGGCTTCTGTAGGAGGCAGTAAAATAAAATAAAGCCAACCTGTTACGATTGGTTCGGTACGTTCTGTACCAGTGGGCAGTGAATGGGGGCAGGGGTTCATGGCCCGGTTCAGGTGACGGGCTGCGCAAGTTCAGGCAAAGGTTGAGAGATTCAGGGAGAACCTTTGCTGAAACCTGAGTGAGAGCATTGATAGTGCGTAAAGACCATCTTGTTTCTGATTAAAAGAGGGAGAGCACTTTTAATTTCGTTGTACATAGCTATAATGACAATAAAGATCGATCCATCTATCTATCTATCTATCTATCTATCTATCTATCTATCTATCTATCTATCTATCTATCTATCTATCTATCTATCTATCTATCTATCTATCTATCTATCTATCTATCTATCTAAGAAACATTCATAAACTTAGTTACAGAGGTCTATTTCTCTCAGGGAAACTCAAGCGACAGAAAATATGAACAAAGTATATTTTGACATGTTGTCACAACAGATTTAATGATTTAAGAAAAAAAAAACTCCAGTCTGATTATTTACATCATTGTTGTATCCTGGACTCACTGGGTGTTTCGGGTCTTGCAACAGACACCCTCATCCAGGCGACCCGGCCGAGGTGATCAAGTCTCGGCCTGCGTCCAAGTGGCTACCCCCACTACAACCACTGCTCTCCCCTTTTCAACCAGAGCCATCTGGAGGCTTTTTCTGCTGCCTCCACATTGTTGCCTATGGCCCTTCTACAGTTGGCACCCGTTATGCCTAGTGTGCTGTAGGCTTTGCTCAGGGAGTGGCTGGCAAACCCCCGACTGCCCACCTCCACTGGCATACACTTGGTCTTCCACTCATTCCTCTGACAGTCCTCCACCAGCTCCTGGTACTTCTCCCTCTTTCTTTCATGGGCCTCCTCCATCCTCTCCTCCCAGGGAACCGTCAGCTCCAGAGAGAGAGGAGTTGCTTTGTTGCCTCTGAGACCAAGATGATATCAGGTCTCAATCTTGACTGGGTGATGTGTGGTGGAATCTTCAGTTGTCTTTCCAGGTCAACTGTCATCACCCAGTCTCGGGCCGTGCAGAGCAAACCAGTAGAGCAGTTTCTCGGTGTTTACTCCGGCCTTTGTCCTTCCCTGACAAAGCGGATGGCCTTAGCTGTGGCTTGGGTGTATCGGCTTCCCTCTATCCCCTTGCTGATTGCTTCAGCGATGGATTTGAGGACCTGGTCGTGCCTCCATCGATACCGGCCCTCACCCAGCGCCTTGGAGCAGCTGCTCAGGATGTTCCAGTGTCCCTGTTTTGGAACACAGGGGGCAGGCAGGTGTTTCTATTTTACCCCATGTGCACAGGTTGGATGGGCTTGGGAGGACATCGTAAATCCCCTGGATCAAGAACTTGATCCTCTGGGGATACAAATATACACACAAACACATTTATTCATATGCAGCACAGTGACGCCATTAAATCAGGTCATGATGAGCTCTTGCATAGGGAAAAAAGGAGGTAAAGGAAAGTTACTGTATACACTAGCACGTAAATATTTTATTTTTTATTTTCCTTGTACATATATACATGTCATTTATATTCAGGAACCAGTGCTAAACAGTATAAAAACATCATAAAATATTATATTTTTATTTAGTAGTAATCAGAATGTAAAACATAATGAGTTCATTCTGGTTAACCAGTCGTTGGTGCAGCAGATTAATTTAGAACTACAGAGGAATTGATTAACTGCGTACGACAGAGGTCAACAGCCTTTTTGAAGCTGAGAGCTTCTTCAAGGATACGGAACAATACGAAGGGCTGCTTGCTTGACTGAGCGTTGTGAATAAAGCTGGTTTCTCCTTTCACTTATTAAAGGCTCTGCCTCACAATAATTATCAAAATGATTTATTGTAGGAAACATAATTTCAGCACAAAACATGTTTTCTTCTTAATCCATTTAATTTGTTCCATTTTTCAAATAACCACTTCTGAAACATTTTTGTATCAATTCATCAACATCTTCAAATCAAGTCCCATTTTCACTAAACTCAGCCACTTTTAGCAAATCATGAACTATGTCCCACATCTGTAGGAATGATAAGTAAAAAAAAAACTAAAAAAAAACATATATATATATATATATATATATATATATATATATATATATATATATATATATATAAAAAAATAAAAATAAATAAATAAATAAAAAATAAAAACTGCACGTTTATAGGCTTATATAGGTTTATAGGCGGCTCATGTATAGTCGGGTTATATATGAACCTATAGGCCTATAATAGTGCCTAAGTTGTTGTTGTTATAATAGTGCCTAAGTAAGTAGAATTGTATTATTAGGGCCAGAGCACTGACAGTGTTATCACCCTATTGTATCTGTAGGATTTTTTTTTCTTCCGACGAAATGAGGGCCTTTTTTCCCAAATTTTGCACCAAGCCAGACCTGGCGAAAAATGTGATATTTAATGGTTTGCATTAATGGGCGTAACCTAATGGCTCAACAGCGCCCCCTAGAAAACTTTGTGCCTCAAGCCCCACGATACGGTTTGACGTACATGCACGAAAATCGGTACACACCTGTATCATGTCGCAACTTAAAGAAAAGTCTCTTGGCGCCATGGCCGAAACCGAACAGGAAATCGGCCATTTTGAATTAATCGTGTAATTTTGCGCAATTTCTGCCATTTTCACGTGTCGTACTTTAACGAACTCCTCCTAGCAGGATCGTCCGTTCGACATAAAACTCGCTCAGGAGACACAAAAGACGTTAACAATGAAAACTTATCAAAATCGTGAGTTTTCGTGAAATGGCGTGGCTTTTGAATGGTTTGATATAGAGAGTCGTGGGTGGTGTCATCGGACTCTGTATTGAGTCCTTGACCTTTATTGGTGAAAATTGCACGTGCGAGGGCCCGTTCATCGCTGCTTGCAGCTTTAATTTCATATTGTTGTTTTCTCTCTTTTTCAATGCTGCAATACATTTTAGACAAGGATGTCTGCTGTTTTTAGAGCAGAGCCTGCGGGCAACTCTCGTAGTCCTTAAGGGCACCACGTCGGATACCCCTGACGTAACACCTGAACCAACCGTTTCAGCTGGAATACACAAGGACGGGGTCTTTCTGGGCCCCGGACGACACCTGGAACCTTATTTTGACTTAGGTCTGCTTCATACACTACATCTTTGCTTATTAAGTTGTGCCCTTAAAGTGCAAAGTCATTGCCGTCTGTTGGTTTCCTTAACTTGGTGGACGTTTCCAAATTTTCATTATTATAAACAGAATTGCATCAAATTGGGTTGAATTGGATTATATAAAAAAAATTGTTTAAATGGGATTATAACTGGACTGAATAGGACTAGATGATAATTTCCCTTCGGGATTAATAAAGGATTTTTGAATTAGATTTTTGTATGTTGCTGGACTTGCATTAACATTTACCACACAGTCAACAGGAAAGCATCCTCCAACACGGTAGAAGTCTAATGCAGAGGGATCTTTGAATTTGAGCTTGATAATCCTAAATTAAATTGCATTATTAGTCAGAACATTTAAAAGCTGTCCAACCCTACGTCGAAGATTGAGGTTCTGATGTGTCCACGGTGGCATTATAAAAGGGTATCAGTGGTTTAAGAAGCAACCAACTTATGGACAAACATCATTCAAATTACAGAATATTTCTGAAAACTTTTAAAAAACTCCTGTCAGATGAATTCAAACATGTCCAAGTATCCAGGAACAGAGAACCCGCCACCTCTGGACCAGTCTCTGTCTGGAGCCTTTGTCCTGTCTGAGATTAGAGTTGGTTGGAGAAGCTGCAGCAGTCGGGGGGGATTACAGCGAGGTGTCAAGCCTGACTTGCTGCCAGCTGCCAACTTTAAAGCAATCTTCTTGTTCTTTATGCTAAATCACTGATGGCCCACATCCATAATGACACCCCCTATATTTATTGGAAAACCATACGTGCAAAACCTCAAATCTTTCAGTGCATTGATTCTTCGTGACTCATCCACCAAATGTATCACCAGAGGACTTCAGTTTATTGATTAGGGCTGCTAAATGTACTGTATACAGTATCAGCCTGTAACATTGGATTCATTTTTTATTTATTTTTTTTAATTTTCAAGTCAATTCAATTATTTTGTCCCAATTCACAGCAAATGTCATCTCAGGGCACTTTACATAGAAATCTCTATGCAGTCCAGTTAAATACGGTCCAATGAATTGTAATTTGCAATTGCAATTCATTCTTAGTAAATTGAACTCAAAATTGATATTGTACCATTTCATTAAAAACAGTCTTGCTAAGGAAGTCAAGAGATTATAAAGAATGCTTATTTGGGTGCAATCCCCCATCCTGAGAAGGCATGAAGCCACAGTGGAGAGAGGAGAGGAAGAATTCCCTATTAATAGGAAGAAACCGTCAGAACCAGACTCTGTCCTGACTGGTTGGGGGTCTGACATGAGAGAGAAAACACCAAAGGACAACAAGATTAGTCTGTGACATAGAAAGAAGAAATAATGTTAATTGTAATGACAAGTACATGTAAGAATAATGAAGAGAACAGAACAAGGAGCCCAGTGCATCATGGGAGATCTCCCAGCAATCTAGGCCTATAGCAGCAAAACTAAAGGGACAGTTCAGATGTTACACTGCAAAAACTCAAAATCTTAACAAGAATATTTGTCTTATTTCTAGTTAAAATGTCTCATTTTTAGTTAAAAAAAAAATCTCATTACACTTAAAACAAGACTCATCACTGGAAAAAACAACAATTTTCACCTGTTTCAAGTAGATTTTCACTTGAAATAAGTAGAAAAATCTGCCAGTGGAACAAGATTTTTTTGCTTTTAATGAGAAGATAAATCTTGTCCCACTGGCAGATTTTTCTACTTATTTCAAGTGAAAAATTACTTGAAACAGGTGAAAATTGTCAAATAACCACATTTTTCTGGTAATGACTCTTGTTTTAAGTGTAATGAGATTTTTTGACTAAAAATGAGACATTTTAACTAGAAATAAGACAAATATTCCTGGTAAGATTTTGAGTTTTTGCAGTGTAATGATTGAAATGGTGTATGTTTTTGTGCAGTTGTGGCCGGAGACTGAGGAACCATAAGAGAAATTAATTTAACACGGCTGTATTACATCTGTAATTAGTTCTGTCCCTATAATCGGGCATTTGCACCCTGGAACCAAAAGCAAAAAAGGACCTGAAAATGTATGTCATTAAATTCCATAATACTCTCGAAAAAGAGCAAAAAATAAAATTTGTAAACATCTATTGTGTCTGTTGGTATTTATGCTGGAGAGAACCTCAATAGCAAGGTGCTTTCTACACCTCATGTTGTAGTTGTGGATTGTCACACCTGAACATGCTGCAATTAGCACAGGAAAACATTCATGGATCCTTGAAAATGTAGCAATTTTACAATTTTTCTGAGAGTTTCACATTATGAAGGAACTGCAATTTGGTACAGTTGTAAAATCAAAACACATAGGGACATCATTTAGATGAAAAAGTGGTAAAAGATTACCATTTTTTAACGTTAATCAAAGAAATTCCAGCTTTTTGGATCCTGGCAGAACAAAGCATTTTGGAGTGAGAAATACAAAACTGTAGTCTTAAACCCAAAAGTTAGGTAGGATGTGCGTATCATATCTAACAAACCATATGGTTATTTATCCTATCTTAACTCAAGTTTGATGAGAAATCCCCAACAACCCGCTTCACTTCTACAAACTCAGAGAACGAGAGATACTTACATCTTCACTGGCGGAGGTTTTTGACAATTCAGTATAAAATTAAAGGTGAACGAGACCCTCGTCGTTTTGTTCAGCTCAGGAATTGCAGCCTTGATTTCTATTTGTCTTTTCATGATTTTGAATTGTTGTTTTTTATCGTTCCAAAGCGGCACTTTCTATGCAGCTTAGCAATGAAAGTGAAATGAAAACACAGTAATTATAGTCTCTTGGCACTGTTTTATGCTTCAAAGTAGAAATAATCCCTTGCAAAAATGCGTAATTAGGTGCATGATTAAGTATTCAAACTGTAAATGAATAGTTCTTTCTAACTGTTACAGCTGCAGGATCATTACCATTCTGCATAAAATAAAAGCTCATTTAACCACTAAATGCAATGTTTAAGGAGGCTTTGATATTTACCATTCCAGCGCTGCTCTTCTGAATCAAAGCCACTCCTGCACACAGGATCGCGGCATTTTCCTGCTTGTTGAGAGTCCCAACAGATTAACACAGTGTGAATAAATATGAACCCTTCCTGTCTCAGAGTCACGCTGGAAATCAGCAACAAAATCCTCCTTTTATTGCACCAAAAATCGTTTAAGAAATTGGACTCATTCCTGATGTTCAGCTATCCGAGTTGTAATCAGCCTCCCTCCAAACCAAACATCCCACATCTCATTTCAACAAATGATGTGCTGACAAATAATATGCAGGGTACAAATGCATTTACATATAAATTAAAGTCTAAAACCAGCGACGGCTGCACAGAAATGTTGTGTTATGAGTCAATAATTTAGACTAATGACTGCAATAATAGCAGTGTTACTGTAAAACAATGTAAGTGGGTGTCATTTGCATCTACTTTGTGTCTGCAGCATCCCTGACAGATGGAAACACGAGTCTAGTGTGTTTATTTTTTGCCACTTTAAAATCCTGTTTGAGGTTCTAGATGAGAGCTGACAGCAGAAGGCTGATCTCATTTTTAAGGGTAATATTCGTTTGACAGGCTTTTTAGGGAACCAAGGCTTTGTTCTTGCGTTTTTATTTTTATCTCGTCGGTGTTAAAGTCGTGACCTCGCCAATTCTCAGGTTCACACATCCTGCAAACGCCGGATTAACAAAGACTCACAGCTCAAAGTGATGACAGCTGGAAGTGTTGCAGTTATTGATCACTGGGTTTGATGTTAAATGGAGATGATCCTAAATATGGAGTTGTTTTGTTGTTTTTTTTTTTCTTTTAGCTTTTCAGTTTAAAGGTTTGAGCACAAAACATTGCAAAATGCATTTAAATTATGTTTTACTACAATTATACTACATTTGTAATCCCATGGTTGGTCCTGAGCTTTAGTGTGCGAATCAAACAAACCCTGCATTTTCCTCTGTCCTGCGTTAATATGTGGTGACACTGCAACATTGGTTCTCATTAAGGAATCCAGAGAACTCTGATACATAATCATATGTGTTTTTTTCTTCAAGAGAAACCTGCTTGCATGGTTTCACCTGCTGGTTTGTCTGAAGCGTCAGCGTAGGCGTCTAATCACCGATCGTTTGATCGGTATTTATCTCTGAGTGGACGAGAAGCCGGAGAACAAGTCTCCCCATTATTTCATTGTCTCCTCAGGGAACCAAGGTTACGATGTAAACATACACTTATGGCACTTTTCCACTAGTATCTACTCAACTCGGCCTGGTTTCGTTTCCTTAACAATTCAGCACCTGGAGCAGAAGTAGGAGGTTGGAGTGAAGCTGCTGTGACGTATTTGATTGTGTATCTAAACGAAGAAGACAACAACACTAAAGATGTAGAACATGGAGGAGATGACAAATGTGCTGCTGGGTCTGTGGCTTGTGTTCGATACCAAGTTAAAAATGAGAGTGAGAGAAGCTTCAAGCAGCGATGCTTTTTTAATTTTTTTTAGTTTGTCTCAGCGCTGCTGAAAAGTCAGCTGGAGCCGTGAGCAGCTATGTAGAGATAGCGCTCCTGCACTGCAAAAACTCAAAATCTTAACAAGAATATTTGTCTTATTTCTAGTTAAAATGTCTCTTTTTTAGTAAAAAAAAAATCTCATTACACTTAAAACAAGACTCATCACTGGAAAAAACAACAATTGTTATGTGTTTCAAGTAGATTTTCACTTAAAATAAGCAGAAAAATCTGCCAGTGGAACAAGATTTTTTTGCTTGTAATAGAGAAGATAAATCTTGTCCCACTGGCAGATTTTTCTACTTATTTCAAGTGAAAATTTACTTGAAACAGGTGAAAATTGTCAAATAACAAGTTATTTTTCGGGTAATGACTCTTATTCCTGGTAAGATTTTGAGTTTTTGCAGTATGGTGAATCTGGTTGTTCCTTATCGCCCGTCTACATCCCTTTTTTAATTCTCTCCTCAGCACCAGGTTTATGAACATCTGCACCTCAGAGTTGGATCATGAAACAGACTTTTGCTGCCATTGCTGGTCGAATAAAATGAACAAGAATGTTAGACCCCTAGTGGAAAAGCAACAAACTGAGGTTAGTCGAGTCAAGTCAGGCTGAGTAGGTACTAGTGGAAATGTGCCATTACTGACCTACTCAGTTACGTGTTCTACGTCTCTGAAGACGTGGTCTCGGTACAACAAAGCACTGCAGTATTGATCCAACCCAACTACGGGTGCACCCATAGGCTGTATAAAAACAGTGGCCGAAGCATTAAGTCATGTGACCCATTGGTTTGGGAAGAGGGGGTTTGAAGCTGGTTTTTGTTGTTACGGGGCACAGCCGTGTTGCCAGGGAAGCTGGCGGGAACACGCCCACCATGTTAAAGTTAGCTTTGCTCGCAGCTTCTTCAACCGATAGACCTGCAGAGCTGCTGGACCACGTTTACAGAGGAATATACCTTTCACTTGTTCTCGAACGTAAAATCAAAAATAACTGCTGCGTTTAGCCAACACTGGACTCAAGACAGACAGACGACTTGTTATTTCTGTTCCGGTCAGTTCAATTAACTTTCTTGTAGCACCAATTCACTTCACACAGAAGGAAAACAAGTTTAGCGTAGTCCTGTTAAATTCAGTCTCATTTGGTGCAGTTACACTCCAATTCATTACAATTAACTTAATCCAATTCATTCCAATATATTCCAGATTCTAAATCCATATAATGCTAATTCATGAAAAACAACTTAGTTAAGGAACATATTAGATTTTATTACTTTACTCCCAATCCCCATCCCAAGCAAACGAGTGACAGTAGAGATGGAAAACAATCTAATAAATAGGGCTAATGAGTTTTTTGCCTTGACTGGTTGGGATCTAAGATGACAGAAAGAGACCAGCGAACAGAGAGACATCAGTACAGAGATTTGTGCTAAAGACTAAGGAGACACCAAATGCATCACGGGAGTTTCCCCAGGTGTTTAAGTTTATAGCAGCATAACTAGGGACGGCTCAGGGCGCCAAAGTCAGGGCTGACTTTAGCTTTGTCTGAAGGAAATAATTGTAGGTTCTGAAGGTTCTGGAGGTTCTATACTATACTATACTACTGTCATTTAGCAGACGCTTTTATCCAAAGCAACTTACATCTGAGTGAACAACACAAGCAGCGGAGTGACAGGAGCTCTCTTGGGTTGATTGAAAACCAGACGTGCAGCTGCATTCTGGATCATCTGTAGAGGTTTAACTGAGCAGTAGGAAGGCCGACCAACAAGGAATTACATTAGTCAATGCGTGACATGACCAGAACCTGAACCAACAGCTGTGTCATATGTTCTGTGTATCTTTTATATGTATCTTTTCCTGATGTTGTAAAGAGCGAATCGGCCAGACCGGGAAACCGAGGCAACATGCTCCTTAAAGGTCAGCTGGCTGTCTAACATGACACCAAGATTCCTGGCAGAAGATGTGGGCACAAGTGTGGTGGAATCCAGCTGCACGCTTATCTGAGGAGGTAGAGAGTGACTGGCAGGACAAACAATGAGCTCAGTTTTGGACAGATTTAACTGAAGGTGACAACCCTTCATCCATGCAGAGATATCAGAAAGACAAGCCGATATTTGCATGGAGGCAGCAGTCTCGCCAGGTGGGAAGGAAAGGAAGAGCTGCGTGTCATCAGCATAGCAGTGGTAGGAGAAGCCATGAGAGCTGATGATTTCACCTAAGTGGTGTATAGGGAAAAGAGTAGAGGGCCAAGCACCGATCCCTGTGGCACCCCTGTTGCCAGCTCATGCGATCTGGACACTCGTCTTTGCCATGATACTCTGAAGGATCTTCCTGCGAGGTAAGACTTGAACCATAAGAGGACAGATCCTGAGATGCCAAGTGTTGACAGTGAGGAGAGGAGGATCTGGTGGTTGACCGTGTCGAAGGTTCTGAAGGTTCTGCCTCCAAGTCGACTTCTGGAAACTAGGAAAAACAGGTAAACCTGCAGTTGGAGAGAAACTATAGGGAACTAGGCCCCTCTAGTTCCCTCTAGCTCCCTCTTGTAAGGAACCGGGCCCTAAAGGGCCTTCAGGAAGTCAAATCTCACTGTGGTAATGTTACTGTTTCTACGCTGTCTTAAAATGTTTAGACTTTCTTTAAACATCCGTCTTCAGAGATGGTATTGGCTATGTCTTAGGTAGAAACTCAAAAATTACACTTTTCAACCTCAAGCAAATGCAGAAAAATACTTAATTCCATCGCTGATTCTGATTTTTTTTGCAAGAAACGGACAGAAATGGTAGATAATGACTGTATTTACAAATCAAAGCCGAAGCCAGAATGAATCCAATTTTATCAAACAATCATTCCTAACTTTTAGGATCTTTCAATCTTCTGCTTCTGCTTATAAAAGTGGTGCATCATTTGAACGAGGCCTCCACACATGCGTCCGGCCAGGTTTTTCTGTCAACCAAGTTTACACAAACAGTGAGATCAAATGTCCGTAGCCGTGCTGATAGCAGGACGGATAAATGAGCGTGCTCTTATCTGCTGAGCGGGAGATAGTTTTCTGGTGTAAAAATTACAATCCGTGGCGTCACTCACGCTGCTGCTCCTCTAATGAAACCCAAAACTGAACGCTTCCACGTCGGTTGATTGCAATTTTACCCTCCCAGCAGGCTCGTGCAGAAACCCCCCCCCCCCTCCCCCTCGTGCATGATTAGATTGACTGTGACAAAACAAAATTAAAAGATAAAAAAGCGCCGGTCCCTCCGGAGTTGCATCAGGGGTGGGCTTCAACTGCAAAACATCAAGATCTGAATTCACCTCCACCGCTTCCACCTTGACTCCGCAGCTGCGTGTTCAAACGGCCTCCGCTCACTCTTTGAAAAGGTTAATGTGGTTGTTTTTTTGAAAGCAGCCATGTTCCGGGACATCTCTCAAACTTTCAGCACGGCGTAAACCGCTCTGACAGCAAATTAGATCCCGATCTCTGCGAGCCATATGTTGGAGCATATGTTCCCTGATAACAGCCATACATTGTTCTGCTTTGTCGCTATCATCGCGTCGCCCTGTCGCTCATTCTCAGTAGGTGGGAATTCATTCCTCACACGCATGTCGTGTAAATTGTTTTAGCAAATTCATCTCTCCTCATTACATAAGGGACGTTTTTTTGTTAGGTGTAAGGATGGTCCTGTGATCACCACTTACACTGCCTTTAAAACTCTGAGAGAGCTGTGACGAGACCGACATCTCTTGAAAGAAGAAGGAGAAAAATATATATTTTTTAAGGGTGTTTGTTCTGCATTTTTGCAAACTACATGGCAGCAACAAAAAATCACTGAATAGATAGATAGATAGATAGATAGATAGATAGATAGATAGATAGATAGATAGATAGATAGATAGATAGATAGATAGATAGATAGATAGATAGATAGATAGATAGATAGATAGATAGATAGATAGAAAAAAAATTTCAAAATTAATGTTGAAGTACAATCTTGAGAAAAAAGTCGAAATGTCGAGAAAAGTCGAAATGTCGAGAAAAAAGTTGAAATGTCGAGAAAAAAGTCGAAATGTCGAGAAAAAAGTCAAAATTTCTAGAAAAAAGTCAAAATTTCGTGAAAAAAAAAGTCGAAATGTTGAGAAAAAAGTCGAAATGTCGAGAAAAAAGTCAAAATTTCGAGAAAAAAGTCAATGTCGAGAAAAAAGTCAAAATTTTGTGAAAAAAAAGTCGAAAGGAAAAAGGGAGAAAAAGAGAGAAGGAAAAAAGAAGAAAAATAGGAAAAAATAAGAAAAAAAGAAAAAAAAGAAGAAAAATAGGAAAAAAAGAAGAAAAAAAGAAAAAAAAAGAAGAAAAAAAGGAAAAAAAAGGTCAAACATTTTCGAAAAAGCTCCAGGGAGCCACTAGGGCGGCGCTAAAGAGCTGCATGTCAACCCCTGCCTTAAACCATTAATATAAAATACAATATTAAACACTAAGAAGAAGGAGTTGCTCCTTTAAGACCTGCCGTGAACAAAATGAAAGAATAAATAAAAGAATAGATTCACTAAAACAAAAGATTATCCTAATAAAAGTGCTGACAAGGCTGAAACTCCGAAGCATATGATAAAAGTGCAGTAGTCAAGAATGCACCTCATTGTTTTGATGATTAATCATTTAAAGCAGCAAAAATTGTGAATAATGAGTTTCAGTTCCATTTTAAGGAATATTTGATTAGTTTCAGGAAGTGTCTTCCAGCTTTTGTCCCGACTTTTGGAAGAAAAAAGAATCACTCAAAGTAACTTTTGATTCCCGTCCCCTTCATCTCTTGTGACAACTGTTTATTATTTTACAGCACGGCATCACACTTCATCTCAAGGAGCTCCGGTGGACATCACGAAGAAGGAGACTAAAAAGAAAGTAATTATAGAAGAGAAATGAGAGACTGATGAGTGAGACGCTAAACAAGAGCAGTTACTGGAGCGTGTTGCCAAAGCGGCTCGACCTCCACACCTGCAGGGGGAGCCAGAGGGCTTCACGTTACAATTTTAAAACGTCACAAAAGCGCCTTTGTGCTGCTTTCATGGGGTTTCTAAACCTCCTGATTTATGTCATTTAATTCTTTTTTTAAATATTGTAAATACAGTCATCCATTCAGGCTCTGTGCATCAGCATCTGAAAAGAAAAAGAAGTCATGTGTCCTGATCAGGTTTAAAATGAGATAAATACAACCTGGGATGAATAAAATTGTCCTTGCTGGGGCATGTTTTCATGGGGAGCGCTGGCGGGCCGGACGGTAGGCTACCATCAGAGATGAACAAGTATGAAGCATCTGGATAAACTGCGAGACTTCAGGAACAATGTGGACGGATGAAACCACCGTCATGAAGGGATGATGACTCAGGATGTACCGATCAGTCAGATGCCTGCTGCTGACAGCATCCCTAAATAATCTGACAGTTGATAACAAAATAATCGTGAACAGAAAAACTGATTTATTTTCCTTTATTTAACCAAGTGTGGGTCTTGTTGAGATTAAAATCTCCTTTTCAAGAGAGACCTGGCCAAGAAGGCAGCAGTTAAACAACATCAGACAACATCAACATTTTCTCTGTCCCGCAAAACTAACTTGAATTCACCCCAAGTAATGATTTCTGTCAATTTTATGTTTGATGCAAATTGTTCCGGGACGATGGAGCAGCATATTCAAAAGCTTTCTTCCCAAGCCAGTGTTAAAGCCTGCGGGTGTAGAGAGATGGGCATCCAATGAGAATGTCACCGTCTTCCAGGACAACACACCTTCTCCACTTTCCTTAAAGCTAGGGTCTACGATCTTGAGTTTTTTTTAAAAAGACACCTACTCCCCACACAAACTCCCTCCCCCCTGTGCTCTGCCTCACATGAAGCTCCCGCCTCTGACACACCCCCTCTGGTACTATCACTATAAAAGTCCATTGGAAAACAAATACAACGCAGAGCCGTGTGTGTTGGTGTTTGTCCGTGTCTGCGTGAGAAAAACAAGAAAACACCAAGATACAACAATGGAATCACAGGTATGATACCATGTTACTCATTCAAATGTCCACAGCTGCTAAGCTAAGCTCAATATGTCCTTGGTGTTGCCGTACTTTGGGAGGCGGGGAGTAGGTGAGGACTGTCCAATCACTGACATCCAAGCAGATTGACCAATAGGCGCCGTTCGGGCCGAATGGCGCCTATTGTTTGACTTCTTTGCAGGATTACAGCAGATAGAATAAATATTTTCTTTTGGTTCTTTTTGCCAATCATATTTCATAGGTAACACTATTGGGCCATAACAACCTTATAAAATGATTTTGATAAAAATTTACAATATGTAAAATTGTAGACCCTAACTTTAAAGCAGCACTACGTAACTTTTCCACCTTAATATAATATTTCATCATCATCATTGTGATGGTACATCAACTTCCAACAGGTTTAATGAACATCTGTCGTGGTCTGAGGGGTCTGTATCGCCTTCACTGGCACTATGTAACTTTGAGGAGCATGGTAGGAACCCTTCCACACTACTGGTAAAGCACTACCGCTTTTGTCCAAAGGAGCCGCCAAACTCAACAAAAGCTGAAAGTTACATTGTGCTGCTTTAAGTCTTTGAATCTTTGGACTGCCGTTCTGGTGTCCCACCCGGCTGGCTGCTACATGAAGACTGGTTTCAGGATAACCTGCAGCGCCCCCTGCTGGACTGGAGGACGCTACAGCTCGGCCACACCTACCGAGGTGGAGATGCTGCAGATCAACACCGACATGGTGACACCTGAGCTAGTGAATATTTAGAGGCTGATTATCCCCCGTTTATCTTGAACTGTGACTTGTTCTATTGTCTTTTTTCTCTCAAAATACAGAGAAACTAGGGTTTTAGCTTCATGTAACAACAAAGCAGCCGACGTACCGTCCAACGAGGTGATGCACCATTTCCATACCAGCTTCTCTCCTAAAGATGCCCTTTGATCCACCGGGGACTAACTCTCTCTCTATCAAAGAGTGCTTGTATCAGGTGGATTTTCTTTCTTTCTTTTTTTCTTTGAGGAAGAAAAATGCTGCTTCAGGAAATCATTTGTTTCCTTTTAGCAACCCGGCCCACTGCGGGACCTTCACATGCCCAGCAAAGGCAATCGTTAAGAGCCTCTTTTTTTTTCTTTTGCTTTTTTTTTTTTTGCTGCCATTAAGGTCTAATATATCAGTTGTGCAGTCAATTGTTCTTGACAGGCAGCTTCTTGAACTTGAACTGGGTCATCTGGTGACAGATAACATGGCCTGTTTGTTCAATTTCCTCCTTTGCAACGGCAAAGTGTAGTTATTATAAATCACCGTGGATGCGTTCATCATGTGTCTTGTCACTCCGGTGAGGTGGTGCGGCGCCGCGCTGCACTGGCTGTGTGTTTGGAGGCGGAATGTGAGAAAGGTCAAATAAGACAGGGGGAACATGTGTTGAATTTATGACGTTTACTGCGTTGGCACAAGTTTGTCCTTATTTGCTTTTGTGCATTCGCATGCGGTTTCCTTGAGTCACAATTAACCTTGAACAGCAAACCCTGAAGGCGCTGAAGTCAGGTGTGTGAGGGCGTTAATGTCTGTTAATACGGGTGTTTCTTTTACTTTTCTTTTGTGCGTAGCGGGCAGGGCCGGCCCAAGCCTCCATGGGGCCCTAAGCAAAATTAGATTTTGGGGCCGTCTATTACCAGAGGTGTCAGGTAAGTACAAATACTTTGTTACCTTACTTAAGTAGAAATTTTGGTTATTTAAACTTCACTGGAGTAATTATTTTTAAGACTACTTTTTACTTTTACTCCTTACATTTTCACGCAATTATCTGTACTTTTTACTCCTTACATTTTAAAAACAGCCTCGTTACTCTATTTCATTTCGGCCTTTAAAAAAAAACTATCCAGTTATATTGCTCCATCCGGATAGAGTGAATTTGGTTGTGGTTGTTTCAGATGTTCTTGTCCAGTTTTGTTCTTACATCCGTTCCCTCAGATTCCTGCAACTAAACTTGGATGTACATTCCAATAAAGGTTAGGATAAATGATAACATGAACATGAAGTTTGACTTTTTGCACCATTACAATACTTATAGGCAACTAGTCATCATATCTGCTGCTCTCTGAAACACATGTTAATGCTCAATAGTACACATATATGGTTCTTTAATATATTTGCATTATACTAATATGCATTCATTTTCAATGGCTTTTGTCCTTAATGGCTTTTTTCCCCCTTACATTACTTTTACTTTTATACTTTAAGTAGTTTTGAAACCAGTACTTTTATACTTTTACTTGAGTAAAAAACTTGAGTTGATACTTCAACTTCTACAGGAGTATTTTTAAACTCTAGTATCTATACTTCTACCTGAGTAATGAATGTGAATACTTTTTACACCTCTGTCTATTACTGCCAATAATACTGATTATTGATCATTCACACACCCACTATAAATTATTTCATGTTCTTCCCTGTCATTACAAATACACTTGTAAAACTATATGTAAGAACTTTTTGTTGTAGTTAGATTGTAATCCACAGGGATTAAGACCATGGACGCAACAACAGATTAACAAACTTGCAGAAAAATCTTACAATTAATAATTTGCAAAGTCAGCAACTGCCCCTACTGGCCACACAGAGAAGCAACAGGTCAAAGGTCAGAGAGCTGCACAGTTGCATCAGAGTTGTTTCCATCATCCTACTGTCATCCTGGCAGGTTTTTACCATCTATGGTTTTTAATCTGAAATGGGAGAAAATTCAGCTACAAGAGCGGCCTGGGGTTGATTTACACTTAATATTAAAGTGTTATAGAACTAAGTGTGATACTGAGTGTCATCTACAGTGTAGGCCTACTAAAAGAAACAAAATAATTAAATAGATCATTTATAAACCATTTACTGTAAACACGTTATCTACTTTATTTTTGGTTTTAAATCAACTGCAACAGTAATGTGCAACAACAATTTGATGTGGAACAAAACAATTACCGGTGCAAGTGCAACAACAAAGTACGACAAGAACCATAATTAAAATCACTCAACTTAGATAAACAGTACCTCGTCAATATGTTCTCCATATAAGAATGAATTCAAATGTACAAAAACAGACATTATTAAATAGAATAAACAAATAAAGTCAGTTTCTGCGACATGGTGGGCCTTCAGCCTACTGCTCAGATGTGAAGAGTCGTGTGCAACAATACAGGGTTGTATGAACACATGACCAGTGGAGCTCTGGAGCCGAGAGGCAGTAGTCTAGTCTGTTAACATAATATTGTCTATGTAATAATATTAATTATTGTGTTGTTGTACAATATCATACCTTTGATAATGTATGAATCATCACTTACACATACATTTTTTAATTTTTTTTTAAACTCTTGGGGGCCCTAAGCAGCCGCTTAGTTGGCCTATGCCTTGGGCCAGCTCTGGTAGCTGGTGATACTCCAGAGCTCAGATCCTGCCAGCAGACGAGCCTTTATGTGACAAAGACCTCGTCCAGAACTAATAATCATATCAATACATTTCTGTCCTCTTTGAGTGAGTTTTTGTTGCGTGGGCTTGTTCAACTCCTCACATCGCATTCAAGCTTCTTCCTGCGTATCAGTGAAGGCACCGCATGTAACTGAGGAAACTCAACACCTGATTTGGAGGAAATGTCAAGAGGATGTTTCATTTCCTGCCTTAAAGGAGCTTGAGGCCGGATTGTGGCAAGATTTATGAAAAAATTTGTATACGTTTTAAGTTTTCTAGTAATAATGTCAGATGAAGCGTTCCAAACCCAAAAGAATGAGCCCTCTAGTGTATCTCTCCTTTGCCTTGAACAGGCTGTGTGCTGCAAAATGTGCTGCAATTCGGTCCCGAATTTCCCGCGCTGTCCTGTGGATGTGACGTCACATGACGCTGCATGCACGTTCTCCCCGTTCTCCCGTGCCGGCTTCACTGTTGGCTGCAGTACCCCCAACGGCCGTCGTGGCGAAGTGTGGCGCTAGAGAGTCTCATTTCTTAAAAGGAGCCTCAAGCTCCTTTAAGACATTGAAGCGCACAGGATTAGCCCATCCCCTTTAAACTTGCATCCCCCAAATACTTCTCTAAGTATATTCAATGATGTCAGTGAATTATATTCCATGTCTTTATTTTTTCATAAATAAAAACATATACAATTTTATTTAAAGAAATCAATATGATTTGAATTGTGATATGGCAGGTTGTGTTGTGTAGGAGGTTTACAGTAGCTTCCTTTGGCTTTGTAAAATTAACTTCCTTTTGGTGATGTCATCACATATCTGTCTCACTTATCTCTCATTGACTGTTGCTCAAATGTTGTTTTTTTAGTTTTAAAAGTATTTTAAAGAACTCTAGGTAGCAATACCAATTCTGACCACATGGGGGCCTATAACTGCTTTCTTGACAGAGGAGCCACTGACAATACAGCTCTGATGAGAGGGGACGGGCCTGCATGGCGTGTAATACCACTTTGCTCCTGTAGGGGATTGGTGTACAGTAATCCCTCGCTATAACACGGTTCACCTTTCACGTCTCGCTGCTTCACAGATTTGCATTGAGCATTGTGTTCTGCATTCTGATTAGCTGAACACTCTCCCCGCTACAGTTCTTAAATATAATCCATGGTGGCATGTCGGTTTATAAAGTTTGCCCAGAAGAAAAAAGAGTGACAACAATTACCCATAACTATGTTCTTCTCTCGAAAAAACACCCCTGCACCGCGGGCTGTAGAAGAAAAAGACACTACAGAGGGAGTCAGGATGCAGCGGCATCAGAAGAGCAGTATACAATAATTACATAATTGTTTGAAAAGTCGTGAAACGACTGATAAGATCGTCGGACCACGCGGGTGCATGAGTCACAATTTGTACTACTGTACTTTTTCACAATCATTTTAATTTTCTCCCATTCAAATCCAATTACTCAGATCGCGGTGGGGCGGTGCTGATCTCCGCAATTTGAAGCCTTGTATAATAATTGTTAAAAACAATAAAGGTTGCTACTTCACGGATTTCACCTATTATGGGTTCTTTTTGGAACGTAACCCCCGCGAAAAACGAGGGATTACTGTAATACCACTTTGCTCCTCTAGGGGAGCGCCTCATAGTTTTAAGGGCTGTATATACTTGCCGTTCAGAACGCGTACGCGCGACGCAGGATACGTGTCACGTCACGCGTATCCTGCGTATCCTGCGTTCATTTGACGCGGCGACGTGCACGTTCTCAAAAAGACACTGAACGCGTACGCGACCTGCAGTTCTCGCTCTGGCCGCTAGTATCACTGTTCCCGGTCTGATCCCAGCTGGCACGATTATGCTGCTCTCCCCTGGAGAAAGTTCCCCATGCAGGTTAACTTCCCCTCAGGGTTTCCGTTGTCCGGTAAAATATGCCGAAGTCCGGTATTTTATAATCTCTCCGGTCAAAATGTCCGGTGAAAATACTCACTGGTGCTGCGGGACTAGAGTCCCTGGGAGTACCGCGGATGGCGAGCCCCGGCCGAGCACCGGCCGAGCCGCCGAGCCCCGGCCGCCGAGCCCCGGCGGCCGAGCCCCGGCGGCCGAGTCCCGGCGGAGGTACGCGCCGAGCCTCGGTGCCGGGAGCTGGGAGGAAGCGGAGCCAGGAGTCAATTGACGGGAGGCTCCCGGAGTCAATTGACGGGACTTATTTTATTTTAAATACTCTGTTTTTCAATAAAAATACTATTGAATGACTTGCAAATGAATGAATGAATGAATGAATGAATGACTTGAAATCATATTAGGAACAATAAATCAGATGGAATGTCTATTTGTAAGGAAAGATTTTAACTATTTCAGTTTCAAGACACCATTCATAATATTGAAATCGATCACATTCAACATCATCATAGTTTTTTACCATGTTAATCTTTCTTATATATTGACATCTATTTCTCCATATGAACTTAAAATTAACTGGATTTATTGTTTCGTCATTCTTGTTGAGATGGGTAAGGAGAATGCCGGATAAATTAGTCTGGAAAGACTATCCATTTTTGATAATAAGCAATAATAATAAGATAAGATGAAATAGTCCTTTATTACTCCCTCAATGGGGAAACTCACGTAGCAGCAGTACACACACACACATACAGGGAAGGGGGTAAAAAAGTAATACAAATAAGTAATACAAATTAATAAAGAATAATAATAATAATGCTGTGGTTTATATAGCTCCTTCAAGGCACCCAGAGCTTTACAGAGATCATTATTCATTCATACACATCCTCCCGGTGTTAGCTCCGTCTGTAGCCGCAGCTGCCCTGCAGACTGACAGAAGCGTGGCTCCATATCGCGCCAAACGGCCCCTCCGACCACCACCAACATTCATACACACTCAAACACATTCACACGATGTTATAATCTCCTACATCATCCAAAATTGTCCTGTAAAATTGTTCGTTTTTCTAATCTGCTGCCGCTGCTGCTGCTACTACTTCTGCTACTTAATATAAGTAGCTTTTCCAACTGTTGCTCTGCTTACTGCCCCCTATCGGTCACCATCGGTATGACGCGTTCTCGTCGTGTGGTACGCGAGGTACGGTGGGAGCCGAACAGACACGTACGCAGGGTACGCACGCACCAACGTAGAGTATATTCCCGCCTTTATGGCCGCGGATGAACCATGATCTGTTTGGTGGTTTGCTGCCCCCTGGTGGTTGGAAGCTTATTACTACATGGACTGGCTTTAAAGTGTATTTCCTACACGTGGTTCATTTATCGGTGGATTGTTCAGCTCCTGTTAGTAGATATTAATTAAGTATTTAGTCAAACCTTTGTATAAATCCTCTGAATCCTGCTGTAAAGAAAAATAAAATCCACAACATAAAATTGAGTGTTTTTGGAAATGTGTAGGGAGGTGAAAAGTATAGAATAAAATATCAAGGCAACCCAACAACACGCTGTATGTTCTTTCTGGTGACTTACTGATAAAAAAAAAAAATCAAATAATAAAGTATGACTTTATTTTCCCTTCTGAAGGACGAGCAGAGATTTATTTGCCAGACTAGTTGTCAGCTACTGGGACACAAGACAGATGCCAGCTTCCCTCTCAGCGTGTGATGCAACGGCAACCGTCAGAGGAGAGAGATTCCTTCAATGCCAACGCAGGATGAAGGATGTGGTGAAGAGGTTGAGTTTCCCAAAACACATCAGCTAAGTGCCGCACTCACACAATCTGTTGTAATAATCCACTCTGACTTCCTGAATCATTCTCACCGTTCTTAATAAGGTTTTTTGGGGGGGGTTATTACTGTATGAATGTAAACACATTAATGATTACACCTAATCATTCAACAGATTTGTACATTTTAGTTAAAGGTAGGGTAAGTGATTTCTAGATGACATCATGTCTGTTGATATTTGAACAATGAAACATGGAGAGAGCTACCACGGCTCACACACTCTCCCCCCCATCTGGGATTTTATTTTATTCAATTGTTTACAGTAAATCCTTCATAAGAACAGTTAGTGAGGAGATATTCATTAAATTTACCCCTTAAAGGGGACGTATTATGGCATCTAATACCTATTTTAAACAGGCCTTGAATGTCTTAAAAACAAGCTTTATCTTCCCATTCTCTAACCTCATTATCTATGCAGGATTCTGAGTGGGCAGGGCTATGATAATGAGGCTCTGTGCTGATTGGCTGCCTGAATGACGCGATACACCGCTATGGAAAAATGGTGGAAGCTCTGACCGGCAGAGTTACACCGTGTGATAACTGCATGCGATGCGAGCGAGCGTCAGCGACAAAATCAACTCCATCAATCCATTTCCTTTATTTTCTATTGGACTGTCCTAACTGGACCCAGCACTGCGCGCTGTTTTGAGCTGAACATTTGTTGGACGCCCTGCTTCTATTTTCTTCCTGTCACTTGCGTTGAAAGCCGGTTGAAAGCGCTGTAGGAAACAGTCATGGATGAGGAACGGCTGATCCAGTTAGTTGAAATGAGAAGTTATCTCTATGATTCCTCCTCATTTCACTACAAAAACCTCAATAAAGTGGCAGCTGCTGGAGGGAGATGGACAGAGAGCGTCCAATGTCACGCAGTGCTACGATAGTCGGACGCTCGCATGCAGTTAGGACACGGTTTTTTGTAGTTGTGGGCGTCGTTTGCATTTTGGTTACGTAACGAAAGGGAGCAGAATCTTATTGACTCGTAGATCCACATCACACTGGACGGCTCATCCAGGCGGCTGTACAGACACTGCAGAATTTGGTTGTTTTCCTCCTTCTCTGAGTTGGCAGGCTGAGGGGAGACCACTTTATATATGTTAAAGCAAGAGAAAACCTGTTTTTCATAATAGGTCCCCTTTAATGTTCTAAAGAATAGATGAGAAATAGAAATACGCAACGTATTTATAGATGTGGAAACAAATACCAGTAAGAAAACTAATTTCAAGATGTAATTAACACTTTAAATTAAAGGTTAACATTTAATTTAAGGCAGTATGGAGTAGATGAAGGTATTCAAGTATTCAGTTCAAGATAATAAGATAATGAGGTTTTATGTTGTTCCTAAATCCGACGTTACTCTAACTGAAGTATTTCACTAACACACTGCTCCAGACAAACCAGACTAGTGTCTTTAAATGGCTCAGCAGACGTATAAATATCCAAAGCGTTTCTGTGCTCATTAGTTTAGTTTCCTTCACGGCATTCAGGATTCAGGAGAGCAGCAGGTGAGATGCAACGCATGACAGAAAGCTGCTGAAACAGTCGGGCTTGTCGGTATCAAATCAACATTTTATTTTTAGATATCCTCAGTTCAAATTATTCATGTGTTTTTGTTGGTAATATAATCTTTTTGGGGTGGGAGGATCATGCTACCTGCTCACCAACAGACATCTTTGTCTATCAAATGTTAAATCAGAGAAGGAAAACACAATACTCTAAAACCCAGCTAGCGCTACGACTGGACTCATTCTGGGAAATTTAATGGCTGGTGTACAAATCTGATACTCTGAAATCCATGGTTGTTGCTACTTTGTGGCATTCACTCGGGTTTGAGGTCGACCTTGTTCGTATTAAGAAAACCAGCATTTTATAGCATTTAACCTGTTTTAATCATGCTCTGTTATGAGTTTATTTCTATGAAATGGTCCTTTTTTAAACCGGATAGAGAGGTAGACTGCTGCTTACATCCACACAATGCAATGTTTTGATAAAGTATAAATTCAGCAACAGAAAATATATTTTTTGGATTATTATTATGATTCAGATTCAGATTCAGAAAACTTTATTCATTCCCGAGGGGGCAATTGCAGGACAACTGAGCAGCAAGACGTTGAAAATCTCAAATAGAACAAGAAATGAAATAGAAGAAAAGAAGAAAAAAGAAGAAAAAAAATTATATTATTCCCTCATGTTTCCATTATACACTGTTCCCTAACGCAGTCTTCATGACACCATCAGTTTAAATGAAGATGAGACTAATATAGATGTATAATTCATACATTATCCATTTTACTAAAAGAAGGATTTCTCTCATTATTGTCTTTTCTAAAGTGCATATCTTAAATGATTTAAGGAATCCCAAGGAAATTGAGTGTGTAAGGTGGAATGGTGGAATCTAACCTGGAAGCTTGTGATTCCCGTTCCCTCTGATGGCCCTGACTGCAAAAACTCTTATTTCTAGTTAAAATGTCTAATTTTTAGTAAAATAAATCTCATTACACTTAAAACAAGACTCATCACTGGAAAAAAACAACAATTTTCACCTGTTTCAAGTAGATTTTCACTTAAAATAAGTAGAAAAATCTGCCAGTGGAACAAGATTTTTTTGCTTTTAATGAGAAGATAAATCTTGTCCCACTGGCAGATTTTTCTACTTATTTCAAGTGAAAATTTACTTGAAACAGGTGAAAATTGTCAAATAACAAGTTATTTGTCTGGTAATGACTCTTGTTTTAAGTGTAATGACATTTTTTTGACTAAAAATTAGACATTTAACTAGAAATAAGACAAATATTCCTGGTAAGATTTTGAGTTTTTGCAGTGCTGCTCCAGAAACCATCATTAGCTCTTACAGTATATCCACGATTACTTTGGAAAACCCCAATCAAGCACTACAGCATGAAACTAGATATGCAAATACTGCTTAAGCCTTCTTTTTTTTAACAATGAAGTTATGTTATTCTTGTCCAGAGGACTCATCAGTAGCGTCCGAGATGGATCATCATGCACTGGAAATGTCTATTGCACTGATGACTCAGTTGTTGTTTGGAAGAACCGGGTGCTGTTTGCTCTGGACCAAACACATCCGGCCCCACCCAGACGGTTTTCAGCAACATGTCCCCAACGCCAGGCTCTGCGATGGCTGGGGGTTGCATCAGTGCCCTTGGCAAAGGTCAGTCCCACTTGTGATGGTAGTTTTAACGTTGGTTGGGTCATTGGGGCGATGTGTTTATCACCTGACAACAACTGAGCCGGTGACATCACATGCAGCCAGCAGGTTACACAAGTGACATCATTGGATGATTTAAAGGGGACCTATTATGAAAAACACGTTTTTTCTTGTTTTAGCATATATAAAGTGGTCTCCCCTCACCCTGCCAGCACAGGGGAGACAAAATACCATGAATTTCTGAAAGGTCTCTGACCCCCGCCGGACAGAGTCCCCCAGTGTCACGTGGTTTTTTTTGAGCCGATTAAAATCTGCTCCCGTCGTTACGTAACAACGGGAGCAGATTTCCATAGGTTCAGCCTCCGCTGCTGAATCCACGCCCACAACCAGCTCTCTCCGCTGCTGGAGCGGTGCTTCCTTCAGCCAGTCGGACGCGGCGCCGCGGATCCGGGTTAAATCATCCAGGTTCCCGGGTGGTTTGGGAGCTGGGTCCTTGGGGGTCTGTCCCAGGTCGGACCAGCTTCACTCTCCGAGATTTTCAGCCAAATCTGTCGGTTTGATCCCCAGGACGGGCGATGCGCCCCGGATGCGCCCCGGAGCCGATCTGTGCGCCCACCGTGGGGTTGCAGCGCCCGTCGCGCAGCATCCGCCGGGCAGATCCGGCTGAAATTCCGCTGGTCAGTCCCCGGGAGTCCCTGCTACCAGTCCAGGCGGGTTCCTGCGGTCCCGGCCGGTCGGAACCGGTCAGATTCCCCGGTTAAAGCCGCGGTGATGCGCGCTGCTCCAGCCCGACTTCCTGGTTCCCAAAGCGCGGTCCATCCGACTAAATTGTCCAGGTTCCCAGCCGCTTTGGGAGCAGGGATTTCTGGGGTACGTCCCAGGCTGGACCAGCTTCACCCTCCGAGATTTTCAGCGAAATCTGTCGGTTTGATCCCCGGTAACGGGCGATGCGCCCCGGAGCCATGCTGGGCGCCCGGCGTGGCTCCGGGGCCAGCGTTCAGCATCCGCCGGGCAGATCCGGCTGAAATAGTGCATAATGTTATTTATATACAACTCATATTTTATTTTTTTAACAATAAAGTTGCCATTTGTGAAAATTCAGTGTTGTGACTTATTTACAGGTTCGGGCTGCTCTGGCGGAGCGAGGTTTATTCTCCTCCCCTGCTACACGTCATTCAGGGAGCCAATCAGTACAGAGCCTCATTATCATACCCCCCCCTTCCCTAAAAATGAGGCACAGAAAAAGAGGTTAGAAGCGGTAAAACTAGAGACATGGCCCACAGGCTGGATTTATGATTTATGTAGAAAAAACAAGCTTTAGATTGTTTTTAAGACATTCAAGGCCTGTTTAAAATATACATTAAATGCCATAATAGGTCTCCTTTAAAGAAATAACACACACTCGCCAACATGGTTGGACATTCACATCCAGCAGTTTATTGTGTAGTTATGATGTTTACATGCACAGTTTAGCCAATGGATGGTTCACGTTGGGTGCCAGTGTAGCACGGCGAGTGCCAAGCGGCCCGACCGACAGGATAGAGAGGACACAGAGTTTAGTGCAGAACCCTTTATTGCCAAACACCCAAGACACACGTGCACAAGCACAGCTTCACTCAGCAGCTTCAGCTTCAGTCTGCCCAGCTGCAGTCTCCCAGTCCTCCTTATCAAGACTGGCAGGGTGGAGAGGCTGATGGGACACACCTGTGTCCCGTCAGCCTGAGTGGCTGCAGCTACTCCACCCTGCCACAACGTACATCTGAGAGAACAACACAAGCAAGAAATCACATAGGAGGGTCCAGCAATGACAATGACACCCTAAAATTAGGCTACCAGAGCTGAAATAGGAACTACACTGCAAAAAATCTAAATCTTAACAAGAATATTTGTCTTATTTCTTGTTAAAATGTCTCATTTTTAATTAAAAAAAAATTCATTACACTTAAAACAAGAATCATCACTGGAAAAAACAACAATTTTCACCTGTTTCAAGTAGATTTTCACTTAAAATAAGTAGTAAAATCTGCCAGTGGAACAGGTTTTTTTGCTTGTAATGATAGATGTTAGATAGATAATGATATGTAATGATAGATGATGATAAATGATAAATCTTGTCCCACTGGCAGATTTTTCTACTTATTTCAAGTGAAAATTTACTTGAAACAGGTGAAAATTGTCAAATAAAAAGTAGTTTTTCTGGTAATGACTCTTGTTTTAAGAGTAATGAGATTTTTTGACTAAAAATGAGACATTGTAACTAGAAATAATTCTTGGTAAGATTTTGAGTTTTTGCAGTGTAGCAGAGGTCCACTGGGACTGGGCTTTACAGGCAAAGGCCTTTTTTTTAAATGATGATGTTTGGGAAGGTTTAATCAGAATTAATGTAAAATAATATAAGTTAACGTCGTAGATTAGCATAAACCAAACCAACCAAACTAAAATAGCCGTGAGAGGGTGTCACATGTTCGTCCACAAAGATCTTTCCAAAACTTTTGCAAAGATGGCATAACCAAACATTAACAGAGGTCCAACATCGATTTATCTAAACTCTAAGTGCTGTTTTTTCTTGATTTTCTGATCACAGGAAGGATACCTCCTCACACTATTAATCATTTTCCAATTTCCTTTCTCTCTGAAAACCCTCTCTGAGGACGATTAAGATGTTTTTCGCACAAATGAAGCCAACAGATAAGGTTTCCTGTCAAGAGAAATATAGAACCGACCCGCACCTTTAGCAACAGCGACCAAAGTGAAAAAACAACCTGCTGCTCAGGAAATCAAAGCAGCCTGCTTCCCTTCTCATTATCCTCTCAGATTCCTGTGTCAGCACTACCTGTACTTTGCTGAGATTGAATGAAGGGATCAGACGGAAATTAGTCTTGACATGTTAAGTTGTGGCTTGATCGGATTGCAAAATGCGGCGCCATTAATGGACGGGCTAAGTGTTTTTCTCTCCTCGCTGAAGACGCCACCAGATTTAATTACCAGCAGAAGTCTGTGACCTTGTCTTTGTCCATCATAGAATGAAATATTGACAGGATCGATGTAAGATTTCAGTCAAACATCAGATGACAGGTAACAGAAAGATGATTCAGTTTCTGCCTTCATGAGTACTTTAGTCACTATCTCAAGTTGCTTTCACACCAAAGCAGAAGCTTTGGTTTCAGCTCTTTGTTGGGAATTCTGCTTTTTTTTTAATTCAGAAAAAAACAACTTGGGTGTCTAACATAACTATCAACTCAAAAAAAAAAAAACATATCTGAAGAACAACTAGTCTGAAAATGTCCCTGAACGAGCCGTTCAGCTTGGCATGGTCCTGTGACATCAGAGACCCAAATCAGACCATAATTATCCAGCTTCCTGATCATTATTTTCACCTAACTTCACATCACATTGCATTTGTTGCACCTCTGAGGTGGATAGTTGTAAAGCTGTGACACATTTAAAAAGACACACATTTTAGAAATGGGGGTGGTTATAGTTTGATTTTATGGAGCGGAATAAAGGCCAAAATTAAGATTATTGCGCAATCCGCATTGTCTTCATCAGGGGTCGGCAACCCAAAATATTGAAAGAGCCATATTGGACCAAAAACACAAAAAACAAATATGTCTGGAGCCACAAAAAATTAAAAGTCTTGTATAAGCCTTAGAATAAAGGCAACACATGCTGTATGTATCTATATTAGTTATAACTGGGGGAAGATCTTTTTTTTTTCATTATGCACTTCGAGAAAAAAGTCGAAATGTCAAGATTGATGTTGAAGTACAATCTTGAGAAAAAAGTCAAAATTTTAAGAAAAAAGTTGAAATGTGGAGAAAAAAGTCGAAATGTGGAAAAAAAGTCAAAATTTCGAGAAAAAAGTCGAAATGTTGAGAAAAAAGTCGAAATGTGGAAAAAAAAGTAAAAATTCCGAGAAAGAAGTCGAAATGTTGAGATTAATGTTGAAGTACAATCTCGAGAAAAAAGTCAAAATGTCGAGAAAAAAGTCAACGTTTCTAGAAAAAAGTCGAAATGTCAAGATTGATGTTGAAGTACAATCTTGATAAAAAAGTCGAAATGTGGAGAAAAAAGTCAAAATTTCGAGAAAAAAGTCGAAATGTGGAAAAAAAAATCAAAATGTGGGAAAAAAAAGTCAAAATTTCGAGAAAAAAGTCGAAATGTCGAGATTAATGTTGAAGTACAATCTCGAGAAAAAAGTCAAAATGTCGAGAAAAAAGTCAACGTTTCTAGAAAAAAGTCGAAATGTCAAGATTGATGTTGAAGTACAATCTTGATAAAAAAGTCAAAATTTCTAGAAAAAAGTCTAAATGTCGAGATTAAAAAGGAAAGGGAAAAGGAAGAAAAAAAGAGAAAAAAGGAAAAAAGAAGAAAAAAGAAAAAAAAGAGAAAAAAAAGAGAAAAAAAGGAAAAAAAAGACGAAAAAAAAGGAAAAAAGAAA
Organism: Cololabis saira; assembly: GCF_033807715.1. NCBI lineage: Eukaryota > Metazoa > Chordata > Actinopteri > Beloniformes > Belonidae > Cololabis > Cololabis saira. Next base: position 27,893,322 of record NC_084609.1, read on the forward strand.
CAAAGAAGAAGAAAAAAAGGTCAAACATTTTTCACAAAGCTCCAGGGAGCCGCTAGGGCGGCGCTAAAGAGTTCTAGAGCCGCAGGTTGCCGACCCTCGCTCCACATCCTTGTCGCAGGAGGCTTGAAAAAAAAAATCCTTTCCCCTTGCTTTGGGGTTTTCTTTACTTATTTATGAAAATATTGCTTAAATTAGTTAAGTGTTTGGTCGCCTCTGGGATCCATACCAGAAATGCCTCCAGAGAGGAACTTTGGGGTTATTGAAACAAGACTCACATGCAATGAAGGAGAAGTCGCTGGGATGTACGAGCTACATACATTAGCAACAGAAAGTACATTTTGTCGTCCCCTTCCTTGCAGCGTGCCCTGACAGAACCCACCTGACTAATTTATGCGGTTAGTGTGTCAGCGCCGGCCTCCTCCCTGGGAGAGAGCTGCTCCCGCTGCCCCGTTCCACTCATGAGGAAATCTGTTGTCTGAAGCTTGACAAGGACATTACTGCTCCCTGTCACACAGCTCTACACACATCTGCACATTTACTTTGTTTTGGACATGCCTGGAATAAAAATATAAGAAACTAAGCTTTTTGAATACAGAAGAATAACAATTACGACTATACGGGAAAATCAATTTTCAACCTCACGCAAACAACATGGGTGCAAAGATGTTTTTCATTAAGAAATACTGTTATTACAAGCTAATTACAGCGGCTACATGGATGTCATCTGGTGTATCTGGTCGACATGAAGGCCCTTCACTGAAATCAAATTTCATGCTCTAAATTGATTTGCTTAATGAAGAGGGTTTCCTTCTGTGTTTCAGCACCCTTACACGGCCGTGATTGATGTCAGGCTCGGTGATCGGTGGAGGGAAACGGCAGCCAGACAGATAATGCTGCGTGAAAACCTTAGACTGGAGCAGACAAAGCAAAATGAAGTTCTGCCAGAGGTAATGTTATCAAAGGCTGGGTGCGTATGAAAGCACGCACATGTCTGTATCTGCACCTGCCTGCGTGGGATCTTTGAATTTTTTGTTTTAATGATGCCGGCATTGCATCTGGTATATCATCTGTTCAGTAAATCTCTGGAAAACAAACCCCAGCAGTGGTTTCATGTCTTTGTCTGAATAAAGTTATTGTGAATGGCTGAGACTCATTCTGGAAATGTCCATGGGAGTGATTTAATCCTGAACCTTGCTCTGGAAATTGAGGGGTTGCCTCTTGAAAACAGCGCTATAGCTTTGTTCTACCAACCTGACTTGAATGCAAATAAGCCAAGATATGTAAATGGCTGGAGGCAAAGACGGTGAAACTAGATGATTGTACTCAGATCTGGGTTTGTAATAACACAGTAACCTGCAAATTCCCATCCAAAGACTGATGTTGGGCCGAGCATCCCAGCAGAGCTCTGCTAGTCCTCGTATCAGCTCCTGCAGAACTTGTTATGGAGGTTGTTTCAGTGGCGATGCTTGAAATGAGTAGGGATGCCCCGATACCGATACTGGTATCGGTATCGGGGCCGATACTGCTCTCATATACTCGTACTAGCAAAAGTTTTCCGATACCATGCACCGATACTTCACTGTTGTTGTAGTTACTGGTTAGCGCCTCTAGGGGGAGATGTTGAGACGCCCCGCAGCTCAGTGAGTGTGCAGCCTGGCGGCGGAGTAACCGCTGCTCAGCCATCTGTTTCGCGTTTCAGTTTTTTTATCTTCCTTAATTATACAAACTGGACGGTTGAGTATTACCCTTACTCACAGGGAACTTTATTAAACACTCCAGGTAACTCACAGTACAACGTGGTCTCATCGCGGGTGCATCGGCTGCGCATGTGCGGTGCCGTCCGTGTGAAACAACATAAACAATTCCATTGTTACATTCCGGTTAGCCGCTAGTCGGCTAAGCTTAGCATGGTGATGAGAAGAGAGTGGTGCCCGTGGGTGAGACTGGCGGCGCCGTTTCGGGCAGGATGGCGACGGTTGGTGCGGGCGGGATGTCAGCAGTGTGGACATGTTTCGGAGTGGGGGGGCGGGCTTTTGGCGCGCCGACAGCTTGTGGTCTGCCCTGCCTCTGATGTTGTCTGTTGTTTTCAAATATGTCCACCCTGCTGACGTCCCGCTTGCATTGGTTGTCGCTATCTTGCCTAAAACGGTGCTGCCAGTCTCACTCATGGGTATCACTCTCTTCTCATCACCACGCTAAGCTTAGCCGACTAGCGGCTAATCGGACTGTAACAATGGGATGGTTTATGTTCTTCTTCTTCTTCTTCTCTGTTTTATTGGCGGATCGCAACCAACTTTAAGGTGCATACCGCCACCTACTGTACAAGAGTGTGTAACATCATTTCATTTAGCCTGTTTTTTAAATTCTATTTGATTGTTTATGTTGTTTCACACGGACGGCTTCAGGTGAAGCACCGCACATGCTCAGTTGATGTTCCTGCGATGAGACTAAAGAGCGGAGGAAAGCCCCGCTGGCCGAGTTTTGTTTAAAATTGAATTTCTGTTGCAAATAAAACCTGTCTTCCAATTCATTGCATTTTTCATTGCATTTTTAGCCTAGTTATTTTTGTGGTAGAAGTATCGGATCGGTACTCGGTATCGGCGAGTACACAAATTAAAATACTCCTAATCGGTGTGAAAAAAATGAGGCATCCCTAGAAATGAGGATGCTTAGCCAGAAACCGTCAGAATGAATGTGAATTAATACTAATTAACCATAGGCTAGTTAGTATAAGATAAGGCAGCCAAGCTAAAAAGCTAATTTGGTGTCACTGGAAAAAGGTGGGCATGCCAAGCAGTACAAGGGGGAATGGGTCTTCAAAAGCACAGGGGCTTTGTCCAGACCTTCCCATTCAGTTTATGATCATAACACACTTCTAAGTGTGAGGTTTCAGGAGTTGAAGATCCAAAAGCAGGAGACTGTGAGGGAGACGGAGAAAACAAAAAGGCCTTTATTTTGATGTGGGCTCTCGATGAAGTCGATGGTGTTGCTCTGTATAACCCAACACAAAAACCAAAACTATCGATAATTATTCCCATTATTCTACAAGAAATATAGTATCTCGGTAAAAGGCCGATGAAGCTTCGGAGTTCGTAAAGAGGAAGATTATAAAGCAGGGGTCTCCAACTCCGGTCCTGGAGAGACCTATCCAGCATGTTTTAGGTGTCTCCCTGCATGAACACACCTGATTCTAATCAATGGTCGTCATTAACTTCTGTTGTTGACACAGCTCCTTGTATCACGGTGTTCTGAAGCAGGGAAACATCTAAAACATGCTGGATAGGTCTCTCCAGGACCGGAGTTGGAGAACCCTGGCATAAAGGAAGGCTGAGCTAAAGGACAAAACTGGGGGTAAATATTAAAATCCTATAGGCTCCTAATTATAATGTAATGACTATTTTGACATTACTACATCAATGGAGCCGGTCAATCTTCTTTGAATTTTTGTTTTCTTTTGATAAGCTAATACTTTTTTTGCAGCTTTCCTCCTATTTATGAGCATTTTAGGGGGTAGTACTGTAAGTCCAATTTGACTTTAGCTCCCAACCTATACTATATGATAGTCTGACTGGGTTTGTAGGTAGTTTGTTTTGTTATATCTGTAACATTTATTTGTCATCACCACACTGTATTTTGGCAATGCACGTATTATCTATGTCTGCATTACCACTTCATGGCTAGCACAATTGATTTGAAACTTGCCAGTTGAAATTTAAATGGCCTTAACAACGTAATAAAGAAAAAAGTAAATCCTGACATATTTGAAATCATCTAAAGTTGATATAGACTTTGTCAGGGAAACAAATCTAAACATGAATGAATCGTTGAACTTGAGTTCCTCGTGGGTGGGGGAGGTTTTCTCAAGTCCAGGAACTAGCAGAGCAGATGGTTTCCACTTTTTTTTTATTGTATTTTTATATTTTTGATCACAACAAGTGGGGTATACTGTACATACATAGAACACAAAATCCCCACATCTCAACTTCCAATAAAAAATTAAGTCAGTCAAAGTCCATACACACCAAGACGTATTTCATAGTGCTATAATCCTGCCAAATATTCTAACCAAAAATTCTACTCATTGCACTAATTGAAAATACCAGTTAGTACTACCATATCTGTCGTATCAATGACTCTGAAATAATAATTAAATAGTTAAAGAGTCTTCCTACCAAACTTCAAGATGAAGGGGACAAAAAATGTAGGAACACTTCATGTCATTATTTTCCTATCCTAAGTTGGGGCTGGTCCGTTAAGAACCAAAATTATATCCAAACATAAACTCTTAAAACAAAACGGAAACAAAACCAAAAACCTAACAAAACAAACAGACATAAACGGTGGGAAAACCCCACTTAAAACAAACAAGACAACAAAACAACACAAACCATTGCACTCAGGTCTTATCATTGTCACTATGCCTTACATTGACCTACGAGATTCTTAAAGTCAAATTCTGTATGAGATTGCCATATTTTTTAAAAGTCTGATGATCTGCTTTTACTGTTGTAACAAATATCATCAAGTGTAAAGTAGCTTGAGAATTAATACTGGGGGTTTAGATTATTTCCAATTTAAAGTTATACATTTCCTGGCTGCCAACATAGCATTTCTATATATCTGCATTGATATTTGTTCCACTTGTCTGACATACTAGTTCCCAAAAGACATAAACGAGGTGACAGAGAGACAAATACATGTAAACATTGAGATATCAACTTGGTAACAGAATTCCAAAAAAAGGGTCTCCATTTTGATTAATAAGGCAATTCATTTTAATGAAACAAATGCGTTAATAGACTCAGATGGTCGTCAACTTATTGATGATCCAATTGCTCTCTAATATTTACGTACCCAATTTACGTACCACCTGGGTCTGAAAGACATCTGGAGGCTAATGCACCCAGATGGAAGGGATTATTCTTTTCTTTCTTCTCCGCACAATGTTTACACAAAGATTGACTATTTTTCAAATTCTCAATCATTAGTTGACTTTTCCCTCAGCTCGAACTAATATAATATAATATATAGGTAATATAATCGTTTCTGTTCATGCCCCAGTTTTCACAGACACCTAAAAGCCGGAGACGGTGCCTATGTGACGTTATTGAAAGATAATTCATTCCTCGAGATGATTCGGAATGAAACATCACTCTTTAAGGAAACAAATAGAAAGCAAGTCAATACCGTTTCAATATGATGGGCAAAATCCATCATAAACTTTTACTGTATGCAGATGATGTGTTAGTAATGTTAACGCAACCAGAAAAAAAACACTTTATTAAATTATATTGAAGCGTTCACATTGTTATCTGCAAATCGCATTAATTGGGACAAATCTGAGGCCATTCCCTTCTCAGGCCACCGCCCATCTACCCTCTTACATCGATGGAAATTTCGCTGGGCTTCAAAAGGCATCAAATATCAAGGCATTCGAATAACTCCTGATTATAAAAATATGTTTTGGGAGAACATCAACCCATTGCTTCAGAAAATGAAATCAGAGTTTGGCAGATGGACTAAAATCCACCTTTCACTCTGGGGAAAAATACACTCTATTAAAATGATCTCTACACCTGTGATCTGTTATGTACTTTCCCACCTTCTTCTGAACATTCCCGAGTCCTATTTTAGAGATTTTAACACCCTTATTCTAGATTTCCTCTGGGGCAATTCACATCATCGTTTGGGAATAAAGAAATAGCAGTCCTACACAAAAAGAGGTGGATTTTCTCTTCCCAACTTAATATGGTACAACTGGGCCTTTAATGTGAACGTGGTCACCTAATATAAAGGAGATAGATAGTAGAAGCTGAGGTGAGTGGAGGGTTATCTCCTTGGTCCGAGTTGTTTAGTACAACATTTTCATCACATAATGATAATCCTATTATCACTAATAATAAGCAAATGTGGCATAAACTACATAGAGCAGGGCGTTGGGGCTTTTTTATATCCCCCCCATGCACGTTAAGGGGACTATTTGGCAAAAAGTAAGGATAAACTACATTTCACACTTACTTTACAGAAACAAGAGGCTATTTTTAAGCTTTAACCAAGTGGTAGATAGATAAGATATGTCCAAATGCAAAGCACGCTGTTAAAATGGTTAGGAGGCCCACTTACAGGTAGGGGAGATTATTAGGAGATTACTCCCCTACAGGCAGCCCAATTAAGGAACTGCTAAATAAATCAAGTTCAGGTGGGGGCATTATTCTTAAGATCATTAGTTTATTACAGAAACAATTATGTGACTCTTTGCTCAAGGATAAGAAACACTGGGCAGGCGACTTGGCTACAGACATAACTCTTGAATATTGGAAGTCATCTTAAGAGAACATTAATACAATGTAGAAAGAAATGGGTAATAGATTTATTCAAATGAAAGTGATACATAGATGGCAACGGACGCCACAACAACTTTACAAGTGGAACTTAATACCTTTACGCTCGGTGGAGAAGTGACAGGAATGGTGCCTCTATACTACATATACTTTGGACATGTCCAGCGCTTAAGGACTGGTGGAATATTATGCATCAGTTTATATTTGAAGTCCTGGGCAGGGGGTTCCAAAGCTCTGCAAAATTGTGTGTCTTAGCATCGACTGCTGAGCTTCAGGACAATGACTTTATGTGTTATTTTAGCTCTCACTACAGCAAAAACGATACTATTCAGGCACTGGAGGAAAAAACAGCCACCTCCTTATGAAGAATGTTAGTCTGCCTAGGAGAGGGTGACGTACTCCCCGCCGGAGGAACCGGATCAATATCTGCTTACTTGAGCCCCCGTTACTAACTGGTTGCCTGTAGGTTAATGGTTGCCTTGACAATGCAGTGTTGTCGTTGATTTGGTCTGCTTGTCTGTTTAGAGGTGTCAGTGTGGTGATCTGTGGTTGTTTTGTTTGTTTGTTCTTGTTCTTGCTAAATCAGGGAAAAAACAACAGCAACTTAGGGAGTAAAGATTTCTGGCCTCGATGGCTCTGTGTGTATATGTATGTGTGGTTATGTGTATATGTGTGTGTGTGTGTGTGTGTGTGTGTGTGTGTGTGTGTGTGTGTGTGTGTGTGTGTGTGTGTGCGTGCGTGTATATGTATGTGAGGCTATGTGTGTGTGTGTGTGTGTGTGTGTGTGTGTGTGTGTGTGTGTGTGTGTGTGTGTGTGCGTGTATATGTCTGTGTGGCTATGTGTGTGTATGCGTGTGTGTGGCTATGTGCGTGTATGTATGCGTGTGTGTATTTATGTGTGTGTGTGTGTGTGTGCGTGTGTGTGTGTGCGTGTATATGTCTGTGTGGCTATGTGTGTGTATGCGTATGTGTGGCTATGTGTGTGGCTATGTGTGTGTGTGTGTGTGTGTGTGTGTGTGTGTGTGTGTGTGTGTGTGTGTGTGTGTGTGTGTGTGTGTGTGTGTGTGTGTGTGTGTGTCCTATCAAAGCTCCACCTGAAGTGTATCTATACAGTCTGTATTATTTGTTTGTTAAACTTCGATAAAACATAAATTATAAAAAAAATGCCTTTATTTCAACAAAAGGTGCAGCATTGCATGTTATCTGAAAGGAAAACCAAGAGTCAAACATCAAAGCAGAACAAGAGAAGGCAGCAAAATGGATCACTGGAAAGAACAAGAGTAAAGACTAACAATATCCACCCGCAGGGGGAACTAGACACAGGTGTGAACAATCAGGGGAGATAAAGATAAGGCACGCCGGAGCAGAACTTCTCACCCCTGCAATCAGACTTTCAAATTGAAGCAGGAAGAAAAACAAACCAGTGAGTGTAAAAAAGGAGTACAAGAAAACAAGACTTAAACAGAATTAAAAACAAACTCAAAGGAACCAAAGAGTGGAACCAAAAAAAAAACATAAAACAAATCCATCTTTGCAAAACAGCTTACAATTTGGGCAAAGTTGTGTTTTTTTTTTATTTTGTAGTGACTTAAAGCACACAAATATGTTTTCAGGCACATAATTACTTTTCTCCTATTATGGCTCATTTTAAACATGTAGATGAACATCAAACCGTCGATTGGAAACAGTCTGGATCAGCTTTGACGTGTCTCACTGAATAGAACTGGTGGCTGGAACAATAGCCGCAAAGTGATTATAAAACTTAGTTTTCATCTTGAAGATGATAAATTACCCACACGAAAAACGGTATATTTGTGTGCTTGAAGCAAAAAGATTTGTTCTTAAATTATTCATGAGATGTAATGAGAGAATAGTTGCTTTGAAGGGGGTTTGTCTATTAACATGGGAAAAATACGCTGCGGAGAAGTCTGTTGAGCAAAACGAGTATATTTAGGTGGAGATGGAAGCAAGCAGTTACAGTGTAAAAGGAATCTGTTTTCACACAGTTGCAACCTTTCAAAGCAGAGAAAGGTTTTCCTGAGAAAACCTCGACCTCAACTCTGCTTTGCTTGAGGGAGCCTGTTTGTAGTGAGATGTTATTCTGGCCCGTGGACACATCGAGTTCTGCCACAACAAAAGGAGACGTGTTTAAGTAGAGGAGAGACGGCTTTCAAATGGCATGAATTAAATGTCTTCTTTTGCTGCTTTCACCTTCTGTGGGAGCGCTCCTTTGAGTTTGTCTCGCACCCTCGGGCAACAACACTAAGAAGGCTCCCTGCAATGATCACAGTGTATTTACTTCCCTGTCACACAAGGCCAATACACTGGTTACATGTCGCAGTGTTTATCGGCTCTGTTCCAGTCAAATCTCACGCTGGAGTTTAACATGTTGCACAGTATATATATATATATATATATATATATATATATAAAAGCAGAGACAGGAGGTATAACAAGTTAGTTTTCTCTGCTTTGTAAAAAGGTTTGTCTAAACCACAAAAATTAGCTATGCAAAAAACAAGTTAAAATAATTTTACACCTGCAGTAAACCAAGCTGTGGAACCAGACTACTTCTAATAAAGCTTCAAGTTTATTGTAAACAAACATATTTAAACTACCTTTTATCTGTCCAAGACTCACAACACTGTTTATTCCCCATTAAACTCGAAATAACACTTTTATCCATTTAGTGTTTTCAAAACAGAATTGGGCCCATTTAAAGCGTTAATACAGGAACATGACATAGATGAGTAGCTAAGAACATCTGAGTCGCTCTAAGCTACATTTTACTCAAATATGAGGGTCTGCTGGGCTGTGATGGGCATCCAGGGGGAGATGGGAGTGGTGAGAGGATGATTGTTCATGTCTTTGTCAGTGAGTGTATGTTAGTGTCTGTGTGGATGGGCGTCCTGCGATGGACTGGTGATCTCTCCTGGGTGAACTCCTGCCTCTCGCCTGAAATTAGCTGGGATAAGCTCCAGCAGACCCCCGTGACCCTGCAAAGGATAAGGCGGGTATAGAAAATGCATGGATGGATGGATGAATTGGTGTCCGTCTAGCCTGGGTTTGGGACTCTTTGCTGCCGGGCCTATCCGGGTGTCGCCTTGTTGGGGGGTTCCCTCTCTCGCTCCCCCCCGCTGCCCGTGCAGCGGGGCTGGCCCGCCGGCGTTGGCGGTCGGGGAGGCTCTGTCTCTCCGGGCAGGCTGGCCTCTCACTGGATGGGGGTCGTTGGCCTGGGGGGTGAGGGCCTCCTGGCAGCATGTCCTTCCCGGGCCGGTTGGTCAGGATTCGCCTGGGTCCCTGTCTGCCGCCGTGGGTTCCCTAGCTGCTTCCTCCCGTGGTCATGGGGGCTCCACCCGGGGCTTCCCTCTGTCGCCGCTGGGAGGGGGCGGGCCTTGCTGGTGGGGGGTTTCCTCCTGTCCCTCTTCTCCCCTCTGTGGAGCGGCTGGTGGCCTGGGTTCGGGTTTCTTCATGTCGGTTTCTGGTCTCTCGGGTGGCGTGGTTGTGCCCTCCCTCCTCCAATATAGTTGCAGTTCAGGTAAAACCTTGTTTTCACTTTGCACACACACAGTTAAACAGACATACACAACTGCTCACTCACCAACATACTCACCCCACAGTTAATCGCAGTAGCCTAGTCCTGATTCAGTTTTCAGTTTCTGCAGTGGATACCACCCCCCATATATATGTTTTTTTTTAAAAGCTTCATACAATGATGTGAAAACTGGCTTATAGGCTTCTGCGCTGTTGTTGCTGGTACCTCTGAGTTTAAAAAAAGAAAAAGAATAAACACCACAGCAGATGTTGACATTTTACCATTTACCAGCATCGCCAGCCTTCTGATCACCGGCCCTGACATTACAACTCCCAGCATTCCTCAGTTCTCCTCATCATGGCCTGCACCTCATCATCCGTTTCACCTGTTATCCTGCCTACTACTCCCCTGCACAGACCCAGCTCACCCTGTAGTGTGGTTTGGTCATGCAAGTTTCCGCATACACCAATGTAACGGTGTCTCGTGTGCGTACGCACAGTGTTTTCATTATTAAACCCTACTTTAGTGAAGAAAAAAAGCAAAGAATAACAATACTGTTCTACCTGAATTAAAATCATCATCAACCTTTTAGGCTTGATCCCTCTTTCGACCAGTTTTATGCCAGACACCCTTCGTGCCCCAACAACGCAAGCACAAGAAGACAACCTGAGTTCAAATACTTAAAGATTTTTGAACAGTTTCCTGTTAATCCTGACCAAAAGACAAAGTCAAAGACAACGTGCTGCTCACATGACTACCGTATGTTTATATGAAAGTCCACAGACATGGGACATGGACATGGGACCACCTCCCTGTAGACTGACCACTGATCCCCTGCAGGAGGTGTAAGGTGCTCTGTGATTGGCTGATATCAGGCAGCTCAGTCCCTGCTGAATCTGGTTCCAGGAAAGGCCATAGTCTCAGAAGGGTGGGGGGAAACTGGTTGTGATTGTAGGTGTTTCGTATTTTGGGTAGCACTTATCCCTGGGTGTATCCAGAGCAATGGGATACATTAAAATAAATAAATAAATGATTAAATAAAATATGAATGTACATTTACAAGATGGATTTTATATTCAGCCTTTAATCTCAGTATTCTAAAAATAATCCCCAAGTCTTCGTGATTTTGAGATGTTTGGTCCAGCCAACCTCAGTGGCAGGTGATTGACAGCATCACCTGTCAATCAACACCAACAACAAAGATGTGGGTGAAGCAGTATAGCAGTGCTGCTAAAGACACAGAGGGACGGGAGCCAAAGAGGGTGAAATTGCAGCCAGTAAAATACTGCCGTTATGTAGAAGAACATGTTTAAATGTAATTTACATTCATGACTCGAAATCTGCCCATGGTATTGTGTTGAAATTAGCTAACAGTAGCATGAAATCAGCACATCTCCACAAAGCATGAATGTTACATCTGTAAGCCCCCTTTCTTAAGAAGAAAGTTGCAGAACAAACATTTCTTTTCAGTTGAATAAATGTCAAACTATTGGCACAATACTGTTTTTAGGGGGTTCTTGGCTGAAAAAATATTTCACAAAGGGCTTATCACTGAAACGTTTGAGAGACACTGGTCTAAACCACCAGTTGGGATTTAGTTCAAAAAGAAACAACTGTCTCTTTCAATGTGGCACATGACTGGTAGTAACTGATTGGTTTAGGAAGGTAATCAATAACAGCAAAGTGAAGGGGAGACCAAACAGGGTGCTCACTGGAGCACACAGAGAAGTAGAAGATTCAGGCTGCACAATCTAATAGAGGAAACCTGAGGAATTATTGAGTGGCAAATCAAAGGATAACGACAGTTGTGGTGCTTGATCAATGTGAAGGGATCAAAATTGCATCATTGGGGAGCATTAAATGTGAACAACATAAGGAAAGTCTGAATTGCAGGTGTGTAATGAAATATAACGGCAGAAGTCTGTTAGTATCCAGTGGAATTTCACTTCACAGAGCTAAAGAAAGCTGGAGTTTGTACATCGGCAGCCTGACTTGGTTGCCCAGACAGGTGACCTTTTACCTGATGTCATGGCATGAAAGATGCAGCCTGCTGCTGCACGAATCCTGGGTAACCTTGCCTTGTGGACAGGACGCACCCGAGTATAGCAACCTGCTGTGTGACAGGTCAGGAGGCGGCCTGTTTCTCACAAAAAGAGAAAAAAAAGACATGCAGGCGGAAAAAAAAGGGAAAAAATGTTGAAGTCAGGCTAAAATGAGGAAGTGTAGTGTCAGGTCTCACCGCAGTTTATGATGATGCGAAGTGACATTAAGTGAGGCTGGAGGAGCTTTAGCAAGCTGAGAGGTCAAAAGGAGCAATATGGAGCGAGATGCAGATGTGCCAGCGCCTGAGCCTGAAGTGAACTCTTCCCAATGATTCAAACTGCCCGTTGTGACACTCCTGCAGAGCTCTCAGCTATAATTATACGACGGACTCATCAGAATTCAGCTCAGGCTGTCCTGTTCTTGAATATTTGCACATCTACTCCCAATTAATACCAAGTAATCACGTTCATTTGCATGCATGGGACACAGTCTGAGGCAAGGTTTTCCTGGATCACAGTGTTTTTTTGTTTTCTTTATTCCCGTGGTAAAAAAGAGCTGAGTAATAACTTGTAGCAGAAACAGACACTCAAAGGTGTTTCCGCAGGGCTGTCAGTGTTACAGAGAAACTGCTGTTACTTGCAGCATATCATCTTGGATGTCAGCAGTTTGACTGTAATTAAATACCAAAACTGGAGCCCCTGTTATGTCCAACTTTGGCAGGCGTGCAAACAAAGTCAGTGCAGCCATGTTGAAGGACATGATTAATGACATCGCTGCATGAAACTAAGATAAAGCTCTCTGTCATCTATTGTTTATTCTAATTTCACTTCCTCCTTCTCCTCATGGGATTTTTTCTTTTTCCCCGTTTTTTCTTTTTTACTGACAGCAGGTTTTTTATGATTTATCACCCACTTGTGTTGTGTATTTGTCTTTGGATGCTCTAAAATTATTTTATAGGATTTATATATCATTATTATTATTATTATTATTATTATTATTATTATTATTATTATTGTTATTATTATTATTATTATTATTATTGATATTATTATTATTATAATCATTATTAGAAGTAGTATTATTATTATTACTACTACTTAAATTCATAATAATAATCATAATCATAATAATAATAATTGTATTATTATTATTATTATTATTATTATTATTATTATTAGTAATAATAATAATAATAATAATAATAATATTAATTAAGAGTAATTGAAACTAAAATTATATTTCCAGTCTTTATTTTATATTATTCTATTCTTTTTACCTTTATTTTCTCCACTAAAATGACCAGTCAATCGCTGGCATGGATCAATTGGACTTCACCTATGAGGCTAAGAATGATAATAAAGAAAACTCCTCTTCACTGCAGTGTCATGGAATTTAAAAATTGATTTTACAGCGTCAAACCTGCAGAACTGTTGTTCACAGTTTCCATTGTCAGCAAAGAGCGTGGCGTTTTTGCTTAATCTCGTCTTCATGGGAACCGTGTTGTTTCTGGTCTTATTTGTTATGCTGTTTGCTTTCTGCAGCTCCTGCTGGGTGAGTCCCGCCTGCTCGCATCTGCCCCACTTTACCTCATATTCCAATATTATGATTATTTTATTATATTGCCAGCAAGTCTCCTCGTGTTGTTGCCCTGATTTAGTTTTGCTTTTCTGACATTTTGTCATTTCAAACAGCTACTAAATTAGGTTAAATGAGGTGGTGATTTGGGAGGGGGGTTTCAATTAAATCTGTTTCTTGCAATAATGCTAAAAAGGTCAACATTGTTATTTTTTACCAGCGTGTTTTCATTTATAGCTTTCACTTATTGTCCAGATATTTAAACAAAAAGAAAGGATGAAATAGAAAAAGTACAAATCAATCAATTTGACACATGATTGGTTGGGTTCATTCACGATAACGCTTCATTTTAACCTGTTCTGCATCAATCCATGTGAAATATGGATCAAGCCTCCCTTATGTTCAGTTAAAGGAAGTACAGTTAAAGAACTGTATTGATGATTATAACTGATTAATAATTGACAGGTTGTCTTGACACTAAAAGAGGAGCTGTAACCATAGGACATTAACTTCCTGGTATAATTCTCATATCTGCATGCTGAAACAAAAAGTGTGTAAAACAGAAAGGAAGTGGTACTCTTGTAAGTCTTATCGTGAATGGAAAGATCTAATAGGTCTAATAGTATATAAAAAGCCATTTGCAAAGCTAGAACAGCTTATTATTCATCGTTGATAGAAGATGATAAAAATGGACCATGTTTTCTGTTCAGCGCTGTAGCCAGGCTGACAAAGAGTCACAACTCTGCAGGGGTGCACACAAGCCGGGACTCGAGGGCTAGTCTACTGCATGTTTTAGATGTTTCCCTGTCTTCAACACACCTGATTCTAATCACTGGTCGTCATCAGCATGTCATCAAGGTTTACACAACTCTGTTGGTGACACAGCCTTGTCTATCAGGGTTGTGTTGAGGCAGGGAAACATCTAAAATGTGCAGTAGACTGGCCCTCGAGTACCGGCTTGTGTTCACCCCTGTTTATGAGCTTCTTTAACAATAAAATCATCAAAATTAGAGAAGATATCAACCAGGCCCACCCGGTACCGGCTGTGGGTTTTTTTTTATTCCCTAGGCTCTGACTTGACTCTAGACTGTTTCGATCATGTAGACCTCACTCGTCAATAGAGCTAAATCAACCACATGTATGTTAGACCCCATCCCGACTCGACTGCTCAAAAATGTTCTTTCTCTTATTGGCATGACAATACTGGACCAGATCAACTTATCCCTAAACTTAGGATGTGTACCACAGGTTTTTGAAGTTGCAGTAATTAAACCTTTACTTAAAAAACCTTCTCTTGACCCAGACGTCTTAGCTAATTATAGGCCAATTTCAACCCTTCCATTTGTATTTAAAATTCTGGAAAAGGCAGTTGCAAGTCAGTTATGACCATTTAATGATCCAAAATGCAGCAGCAGGAGTGCTGACAGATATCAATAAGAGAGAGCACATCTCTCCAGTGTTAGTCTGCCTCTATTGGCTCCCTATAAAATTTAGAATCCATTTCAAAATTTTATTACTTGAGCATAAAGTCTGAAACGGCCTAGCTCTGCAATATTTGACCTAATAGTATCTTACTTTCTTAGCAGAGCTCTCCGTTTTCAGAGTGCAGGTTTACTCGTAGTTCCTAGAGTATCCAAATGTAGATTTGGAGGACGTTCTTCTGCTATCAGGCACCACTACTATGGAACCAAATTCCAATCTGGTTAAGGAGGCTGACACCACCTCCACCTTTAAAACCAAACTTAAAACCTTTCTGTTTAGTAAAGCCTATAGTTAGTGTTTAGTAAACCTCTAGTTAGTGTTAGTAAACCTTAGTTAGTGTTAAACCTTAGTTAGTGTTAAACCTCTAGTTAGTGTTAATAAACCTCTAGTTAGTGTTAGTAAACCTCTAGTTAGTGTTAGTAAACATCTAGTTAGTGTTTAGTTAACCTCTAGTTAGTGTTAGTAAACCTCTAGTTAGTGTTAGTAAACCTCTAGTTAGTGTTAGTAAACATCTAGTTAGTGTTTAGTTAACCTCTAGTTAGTGTTAGTAAACCTCTAGTTAGTGTTTAGTAAACCTCTAGTTAGTGTTTAGTAAACCTCTAGTTAGTGTTAGTAAACCTCTAGTTAGTGTTAGTAAACCTCTAGTTAGTGTTAGTAAACCTTAGTGTTAGTAAACCTCTATTTACTGTTAGTAAACCTCTAGTTAGTGTTTAGTAAACCTCTAGTTAGTGTTAGTAAACCTCTAGTTAGTGTTTAGTAAACCTCTAGTTAGTGTTAGTAAACCTCTAGTTAGTGTTAAACCTCTAGTTAGTGTTTAGTAAACCTCTAGTTAGTGTTAGTAAACCTCTAGTTAGTGTTAAACCTCTAGTTAGTGTTTAGTAAACCTCTAGTTAGTGTTAGTAAACCTCTAGTTAGTGTTAAACCTGTAGTTAGTGTTAGTAAACCTCTAGTTAGTGTTAGTAAACCTCTAGTTAGTGTTAGTAAACCTCTAGTTAGTGTTAGTAAACCTCTAGTTAGTGTTATTAAACCTCTAGTTAGTGTTAGTTAACCTCTAGTTAGTGTTAGTAAACCTCTAGTTACTGTTAGTAAACATCTAGTTAGTGTTTAGTAAACCTCTAGTTAGTGTTCAGTAAACCTCTAGTTAGTGTTTAGTAAACATCTAGTTAGTGTTTAGTAAACCTCTAGTTAGTGTTAGTAAACATCTAGTTAGTGTTTAGTAAACCTCTAGTTAGTGTTAGTAAACCTCTAGTTAGTGTTTAGTAAACCTCTAGTTAGTGTTCGTTAACCTCTAGTTAGTGTTAGTAAACCTCTAGTTAGTGTTTAGTAAACATCTAGTTAGTGTTTAGTAAACCTCTAGTTAGTGTTAGTAAACCTCTAGTTAGTGTTAGTAAACCTCTAGTTAGTGTTCAGTAAACCTCTAGTTAGTGTTTAGTAAACATCTAGTTAGTGTTTACTAAACCTCTAGTTAGTGTTAGTTAACCTCTAGTTAGTGTTAGTAAACCTCTAGTTAGTGTTTAGTAAACCTCTAGTTAGTGTTAGTAAACCTCTAGTTAGTGTTATTAAACCTCTAGTTAGTGTTAGTAACTCTCTAGTTAGTGTTAGTTAACCTCTAGTTAGTGTTAGTAAACCTCTAGTTAGTGTTTAGTAAACATCTAGTTAGTGTTTAGTAAACCTCTAGTTAGTGTTAGTAAACCTCTAGTTAGTGTTAGTAAACCTCTAGTTAGTGTTCAGTAAACCTCTAGTTAGTGTTTAGTAAACATCTAGTTAGTGTTTAGTAAACCTCTAGTTAGTGTTAGTAAACCTCTAGTTAGTGTTAGTAAACCTCTAGTTAGTGTTTAGTAAACCTCTAGTTAGTGTTTAGTAAACCTCTAGTTAGTGTTAGTAAACCTCTAGTTAGTGTTTAGTAAACCTCTAGTTAGTGTTAGTAAACCTCTAGTTACTGTTAGTAAACCTCTAGTTAGTGTTAGTAAACCTCTAGTTAGTGTTAGTAAACCTCTAGTTAGTGTTATTAAACCTCTAGTTAGTGTTAGTAAACCTCTAGTTAGTGTTAGTAAACCTCTAGTTAGTGTTAGTAAACCTCTAGTTAGTGTTAGTAAACCTCAGGGCCACTGTTTGGCTTACAGTTTATCTCCTGCTTGCAGAGTTTTTACCTGCCACCACTTATGTACTAATTACTCAGGGTCATGTTCTGGGTCTCTGGAAAGCGCCTAGGGACAACTTGTATTTTAATTGATGCTATATAAATAAAATTAAATTGAACTGATGCTAATTAAGTTAAACTTGCTAGCACCTCCTCATCGCTGCCATGAGAGGAGAAACCTCTTCTCATATCTCTAACTAGCAGGCTACACTAGTAGCTTTCACAAATAGTAAAACAACTGTCAGAAGATTTAGTTATTTGTGATGTCCTGGCTAGTCTTGGATGCTAGTACCAAACATACATTCCCTCAAAAATGTTTTCTATGTGTTTTTCATAGCAAATAACACTCTAGAATACCCTAGAAGGTGTTTTGCTACTGTTACAAAGATCACAGAGGTTCACGTACAGTAGGAATGAATGAACCAAAGGACGTGTCACAGAGGCAAGTGCAAGTGATATGTCAGAGTTCTGCTTGAAGTCCAATCACATCTAACAGATGGTTCTGTTAGATCAGTGCTCTTCAACCCTGGTCCTCAGGGCCCTCTGTCCTGAATGCTCTCGATGAGGGGTGGGCAATCCCGGTTCGTAATGACCGGCGTCCTGCATGTGTTAGATGTTTTCCAGCTTCAACACACCATTAACAGACTTGTGCAGACCTAAAGCCTGAATTATGGTTCTGCGTTAAACCAACGCAGAGCCTACGCCGCTGCCGTGACGCCGTCGTGAATCCTTCAGACTTCTCCGTCACTCCATTTGTTTAGGTTTTTCCGGTCAGTGAATCAAAGAGATAAGGACAACTATTGTGCAAAAAACCAAAACAACCCAAAAAAAAATCACACACACACGAAGAAAAGAGAAAAGAGCGCTGAAAGTTCACGACTGCTTCACGAACCGGAACGGGAAATGCGTTGCTACCAAGCAAACCAATCACAGCCCTCTCGGTCTGCGTTGGGTCTGCGTCGCCTCGTCGCGTAGTTACATTTTTTGGGAGGTACACGTCAGGCTACGGCGTAGGCTACGGAGAGACTCCCGCATAGTACCCTACGGCGTAGGTTTAACGCAGAACCAGAATTCGGGCTTTAAAGACAAGCTGATGACGATCATTAATTTGAACCAGGTGTGTAAACATGTAAAGGTAAAGGTGTGTAAAGGTGTGTAAAGCATGTAAACATCTGAAACAAGCAGGACACTGGACATCCAGGACCAGGATTGCCCACCTCTGTTCTAGATGTTGCTCTGCTCTAGCACACCTTCCTCAAACTAGTGGACCGTGGATAGACTTGTGTGGACCTTGATGACAAGATGATCCAATCCTCTGAATCAGGCGTCTTCAAGCAGAGCCACATCTAAAATGACAACGGGCCCCAAGAACTAGGTTTAAAGAATACCACCTAAGTGTCTTCTTGTTAATCGGGGTTTTGTCTCCACTCCAGTGAATATTTGGTTTGCATATACTGTCTGATGCACAGACACGTGTTGTACTTTGAAGGTCTGTAAAAGTGGAATAACTATGTAGACACATTCAGAACTACCTTAAACCTTGAATTTTCACAGGAATTCGAGTGCGTAATAAATGTTTCAGAGTCTGTGAATCTAGTTTGCAGAAATTGATCTTGATTTTTTTTTCTTTTCAAGTCAGAGAAACAACAATCACGGAAAGCCAAACAAGGAGAGCTGCCAAAGAAAATCTTCTTCTTTTATTTTAAGATACATTTTTAGCAAAGATTCAGCTCAAAGCTGCCAGTCTTTATGTCCACGGTCTTGTTGTTTGTGCTTTAAGGAATGTCATCACAACTAAAAAGTAACATCGTGACGAGAAAACCAGGTCCAAACAAGAGCGCAAACATGGTACAATCAGAAAAGTTTATTTCCCTCTTTTTGAGCCCTGGCATCGCAGATTTATTTCACTGCCAGGCTGACACATTTGCAGCTCCAGATCTTCACATAAACTAGAAGATTCACCCTTAACTCAGGGAGACCTGCCACCCCACTCACGGTGAAAGAAACCAGAGAAAGTCTGTATGATAAATCAAACGGTCCACTATCATCTCACCTCGCACCTTGCAACATGCCGTTTACAGAACTTAAAGGTATCAAATCAGCATTAAACATCGATTGATTTCCTTCCCTAAATTAAAACGCACGTATCGAAAAGCAAAGGCAGTCAAAGGAAGACAAAAGACACAAAGCCGTCCTCTGTATCTGACACAAAAGCGAAGCCACCTCTATAAAACTTGCCCTCTCCTCCTTTGAAGTTGGCCTCTATAAATAACTTCCCAGTGGTATTACATTGAGATACTGCAGAGGAAAATCAGGCTAAGAGTGCCCTCTATGTGCAGACCGGCACTTGCAAATGTGACATACAGCCATGCAAAGGTGCTGAAGATGCACAGAATCAGGCATTTTTCTGAAGCTGCATTTCCACGGATGAGCTGGCTCTAATGTTGATGGATAAAAGGTGTCCCCCACTACTTGCCTCTTCAGCAGCTGGGACACTCGGCTTTGCCAGATGAGCTCAATATATTTACGAGCACCTGAGGTAGAGAGTCAGAGTAAAAAGCTTCACGTTCGGCGTGCCCTCTCTTAAGTGCAGTGTCAACAGGAGTTAAGTGGGAAGACAGGCCAGATCAAAGCGGCGAGGCAGATCTTCACTGTCTGAGTTTATCTCTGCTCAAGCCCGAGAAACCCCTGTCACATCCTCAGATGCTTAAAAACGATTTTCCTTCCGGACTCATTATCCCCCCCAGTGCCGGATGATGGAACACACACTGGTCACGCTTGCGTAACCCAAATCAAAGCACTCTGTTTGAAGACTCTTTTGGTTAATAAGTCTATTACACAGCCATAAAAACTGCAATTAGACGGAAAATCAGGTTTCGGTATCAAAATCCCCCGCTGATCATCGCCGGCCAGATTATGCAAAGACAGAGTCTGTCACCGCCAATGACTCACTCTGATCCGCTGGATCCACAGACAAAGATACGCAGAGATTAGACAGGATAGAACAACATATGTACAAATTTGCGTTTGCATAAAACCCTGTTTGTCTCAAGGAGACACAATGTGGAAAAACAAACAATATTTAAGTTCCCAAAGGTGACGTTCCCTCAATGACCACTAGGGGCTGGTTTCCAAGAGTGAGTCCATTTCCATCGGTCACCATCTGAAAATGTCCAACTTTGCAGCAAAAATAAACACAGCCTGATAAAAAAACAGTCTTCATTGCTAGATTTCACACCATGATGGCAGTGCAGAGGATGAAATTCCACTGTATCAGCTTAAGTTATATCAAACCACAAATTATTAGAGGCATTTTTTTCTGAGTAACAGCTATATTGGAGTCTGTGGTGTCAAATGGCTAGTTGTCATCACTTTGGCTCCTTAGCACTTTCAGTAAACCTGACCTTGCAGACTGTAAATACTCTTATCTTAAAGATCATATGGCTTTGTGTACTAATAGTTGTACAAACAGATCAGTGCGACTGGCTCTGGGTTGCTTTGGAAGGCTCTGGTTCTGTTATGGTTTTGATAGTTCCTTGTGGCAGGGTGGAGAGGTTGATGGGACACACGCACCTGTGTCCCATCCGCCTGAGTGGCTGCCGCGCCTCCACCCTGCCTGCCTTATAAGACAGAGCTGGACAGCAGCAAGGGGTTCCTTGGCATGCGGATAGTGTAGCAGTGCGAGTGCTACTGGGGGCCCGACCGACAGGATAGAGGAGGACACGGAGTTTAGTGCAGGACCCTTTTATTAGCAATCGCTTCCCAAACACCGCCACACGTGCACAAGCACAGCTCCAGCAGCTTCAGCTTCAGTCTGACCACCCGTCTCAGCAGCAGCTTCTCCTCTTATAAGGCTGGCAGGGTGGAGAGGTTGACGGGCCACACCTGTGTCCCGTCAGCCTGAGTGGCTGCAGCTCCTCCACTCTGCCACATTCCCGTTTTATTTTGAAGCCTGTGTCTTTGTGTTTCAGTTCTGTCTTGACCTCCCCCTTTTCCCATCTGCCCTGATTGTCTGCACCTCCATCCATCCATCCATCCATCCATCTTCTTCCGCTTATCCGTTCCCGGGTCGCGGGGGCAGCAGTCTCAACAGAGATGCCCAGACTTCCTTCACCCCAGACACTTCCTCCAGCTCTTCCTCCAGCTCTTCCTCCAGCTCTTCCTCCATCTCTTCCTCCAGCTCTTCCTCCAGCTCCTTCGAGGGGAGTCCGAGACGTTCCCAGGCCAGCCGAGAGACATAGTCTCTCCAGCGTGTCCTGGGTCTTCCACGGGGTCTCCTCCCGGTGGGACATGCCTGGAACACCTCCCTAGGGAGGATCCAGGAGGATCCAATACAGATGCCCAAGCCACCTCAGCTGACTCCTCTCAATGTGAAGGAGCAGGGGCT
This sequence comes from Cololabis saira, assembly GCF_033807715.1. Taxonomy (NCBI): domain Eukaryota; kingdom Metazoa; phylum Chordata; class Actinopteri; order Beloniformes; family Belonidae; genus Cololabis; species Cololabis saira. The sequence continues at coordinate 27,914,825 of NC_084609.1, forward strand.
CGACTCCGAGCTCCTCCCGGGTGACCGAACTCCTCACCCTATCTCTAAGGGAGCGTCCAGCCACCCTGCGGAGGAAACTTATCTCGGCCGCTTGTATCTGCGATCTTGTCCTTTCGGTGACTACCCAAAGTTCATGACCATAGGTGAGGGTAGGTGCGTAGATTGACCGGTAAATCGAGAGCTTCACCTTTCGACTCAGCTCCTTTTTCACCACGACGGTCCAGTACATCGACCGCATAACTGCGGACGCTGCACCGATCCGTCTGTCAATCTCACGCTCTACATCTTTCCCTCGCTCATGAACAAGACCCCGAGATACTTGAACTCCTCCACCTGAGGCAGGACTTCTCCACCCACCCGGAAAAGGAACACCACCCTTTCCCGGTGGAGAACCATGGCCTCAGTTTTGGAGGTGCTGATTCTCATCCCTGCCGCGTCGCACTCGGCCTCAAACCGCCCCATACATGCTGAAGGTCCCGGTCCGATGAAGCCAACAGGACAACATCATCTGCAAAAAGCAGAGATGAAATCCTGTGGTTCCCAAACCGGATCCCCTCCGGCCCCTGGCTGCGCCTAGAAATCCTGTCCATAAAAATTATGAACAGGATCGGTGACAAAGGGCAGCCCTGCCGGAGTCCAACATGCACCGGGAACAAGTCTGATCTACTGCCGGCAATGCGAACCAAATTCCTGCTCCGATCATACAGAGACCGGACAGCCCTTAATAGAGGGCCCCGGACCCCATACTCACTGAGCACCCCCTACAGAATGGCACGAGGGTCAAAGTCAAATGCGTTGTCTGCACCTGTGTCTCGTTAACCCGTCTGTGTATATCTGGTCTTGTTTTCCTCTTGCTCCCTGCTGGTCCGTACTGTTACTACCTCCATGTGTCATGTCATGTTTTGGTTTTTTGGCTTAAGCTTAGGCTCTTGTGGTTTGCAATCCTGCTAAGCAGCGATTTTCTTTGATTTAAATACAATAAATCACTATTTTTGGAACTCCTGGTCTCCTGCATCTGGGTCCTACTCCAACCGCACCCTGACAGGTTCAGCTAAAGGAGCTTTCAGCACCTACCTTTGCTGAAGGTCACCAACTGGAGCTACTGTAGCCTGTGGTTGATTGGCTGGGTGGCCACTAGCAGCCACTGGCTGCTCCAGCTGAGCCATCAGCCAGGCAAACCTGCAGATGACCCTTCCTAGTTGGCCTGGAACCTCTCAAAGTTGCTTTGCTGCCAGAAGCCACAGCTTGCAACGATAGGCTAGCCAGTGCTCTGCCAGAGCTTTGTTGTCGCTCCAGTGGTCCTTCTTTTAAATGTTGTTTAAGTAGCGTATGCTAAAACAAAGATGGATGAAGAGATTTGAAGAGCCTGATTGGAAGATAACATTAGTTAGAAGCTAAATTAGCTAGCTTGTAGCAATGGCGGCCAGGTGGGTGTCTCCCAACAAACTGCCTGGCTTGTTCATTCTGACACAAATTTGTAAATTTTTACTTACAGGTAAGCGGAGTCAGCTCAGAGGATGTTCAAAAAATATCTGGGTGACATCATAGAGGGTCCGTCCAGTTTTTCTTGTAACGTCTATGGCTGCACATCAGAAGCTGGTAAAAAGCTGTGGGATCGATCTTAAAAGGCACACCCCACTTCCTAAACGGGCTGCTGCAAACAGAGCTGTGAAGTCATGGATGAAAATGGAGCTGTTGTACTGTATCTTGTGGTATTTTGGCCAAAGCATGTAACCAATATTTTATTGAAACCTCATTAATTGTTTCAACATGATTAAAAAAAAATTACGTCTAGTTTCAATTGTGTACCGGTATATATTTAATAAACAAAGAGAATAAACCAACCCCTGATGCTTTAAACCTGACACAAGTGGGAGAAGTGCAGCAACTACTGAATACTCTGAAAATAATTCACCGTGGACACTAACGAAGGTCAGATGTTTTCAGGTCCATAAAACAGGAATGAACTTGTTAAAATACTTGAGATTTTATTCAGGGCTTACAAATTTGTATCCCAAACTGATACATTGAAAGATATTCAACACAGGAAAGATGAGTAATATCCTGGCGCATCCATATTAAGTCATATGAAGCTGAAATGTACATTATTAACTAAGATTAATGGTAGGAATAGTGATTTTAAAACCTCAAAAGGAAAAAAGAAAATTACACCAAAAGAAATCTCCTCTTTTGTCCAGATGGAATGAGTTTGATGTTCATTTAGTCCACAAAGCTGTATTTATCAGTATTTTAATATCAACAGTGAATCAAATGACAGTCATTCAACAGCCAAGCTCTTATCTGGATAATTTATCATCTTTCAGCTCATAGTTTTCACTTGTGGCTTTCAGTACTTTGAATCCATTTCACTGCTATGATGTATAGTTGGATGAAAGATTGTTGCTGGAGACCAAAACAGAGATAAAACGAGCGAATGTTTGCTTGGAGAGTTTCTCCTTTAAAGTTCTGTTTTCTGTCCTTGGCCCCCGTAAGATCAGCATATCCGGTATGAATTTTAAAATTTCTTAGATAGAGGGAAAATCCGCTCTGTAAACGGCAAGAACAGTGGAACATGAACAAACAGCCAGTTCTCCTCTTCACAACCTGGCGCTGCAGCAGACAGATGTGCTGATATGCCATTTATAGCCGCAGGCCTTTTCTGACTTCTAAAGGCTTCCGCTGTCAAAATGGGGCACCGGGGAGCGCATGACACAAAAGTTAAATGAAGGTTAAATGGAACCACTTCAAAGTGGGAGATCTCTACAGAAAAATAACGCAGGAAAGGTTAATGTGTGTCTTGTTGAGACAGCAGAGCAGCTTGTAGTTTTTGGCCATATCGGTTTGAGGTCCAGTTTGGGTCATGACGCCTCCGGGCCACCGTTTATTGGTTTGGCACGCGAGCTGGCTGTATGCAGCGCGATAACAAGGTTTTTAAACCGATGCTTTGAGAGCAGCTCTCTTTCAGGTTTGATTTTCCTCTGTTATTGCTCCACTACATATACGGCGATAGCAGCAGCAGCAGGCGATATTGACTTTGTATGCGGTGGATATCAGCCGGCTGGCAGCAGCCGCATCTGAAATGATGTAAGTCCTTCACACCATGAAAGAGGGTAAAAGTGCTGGAGAAAAGGCTCTTAAACTGTTCATACACTCCAATTTTGTTGCACAAGCCAAATTCTTTTGATCACAGAAAAGCAAATGAAGGTTTTTCATAATAACGAACCGTATGAACCAGAAATATTTTGCTTTGAGTACATTTGATTAAGACGACGATTGCGTTAAAAAAGAATAGATGGAGTCAGTTCAGGTCCGACAGGGGGTTTCTTTTAATCTTATTCCCTACCAATGTGGTGTATGTTTAAAAAAGCAAACTTGTTTCTTCTTCTCTTTCTTCTTTTGCTGCATTCTTGTCTGAAACTATTGTATTTTCATTAAAATGATCGTACGCTACAACAACGGCGAATGAGAAACGATTTTGGCTGATGGCGCGGGGCTAAGGGGGCGTGTCTGTGTGAGAGGGAAAATGAGGATAAACTAAATAAAACCTGACAAAATGCCAGATTAATGACAAACAAATGACTTTGCTGAAAATAATAAATAACAGATGTGAAAAAATACTGGCTTTTCATGAGGGATTTTTTAATTATCATATACTTACACCTACTATTGATCGTACAAAGTCAAAATGATCGTACAAATGCAGTGATTATCTGGCATCACTGAACAGGCAGGTCTAGAGCATGCAACACACGCACCTGTGGTGTTTATTTTATCAAGTTCTTCCATGTTTTATTTTGAAGCCAAGCCAGGATTCATGGACCCAGAGGGCTAACAATTATTTTCTCCACTTAACTGGGGCCAGGGACTTGCCCGTCAATACTGGCTAGTGAACCTACAACAGGTCTTTTCATGTTTTTATTTATAAAAACTGAAGGTTTTAAAGAGTTGGTCATATAAAATATTTAATGTAACTTTCCTTTTTGCTATTTAGGAGGTCATGTCTATCGGTGTGCTGTTGAACCTGTGTGCCTTGCTGGGGATGGTTACCATGACAACATAACAAGTGATGGTTGTAGTTTAGAAATACATTTTCTGATCGTAAGTAGCAGCAAAGCTGCCCTCGCGCCCTAGAAAGTTAGCTATTTTAGTTTGCCTCAGCTAGGGTTGCCACCTTTCAGAAATAGAAATAAGGGACGCCCCGATTTCAGCAGAGCAGGCGCCAAAAAAAGGGACATCCCCAAAACTTCTAAACTGCATAGAAATGTATTTATTTTATATGAAAAACCAAATGCTTTGATTTAAAGATAAAAGTGCTTTAATAGATTGAACTTGCATGACTGTACAGACAGACAACCATACTAGCAACTGAAATAGCCTCCTATGTCACATCAGCCCAGATATTCTATACGCAGATAAATATAAATATAACCTACAAGTGAAGGTCGGAAAATTAGAATATGGTGCAAAAGTTAATTTATTTCAATAATTCAACTTAAAAGGTGAAACTAATATGTTACATAGTCTCATTACAGGCAAAGCAAGATATGTTAAACCTTTTATTTGCTATAATTTTGATGATTGAATTGTTTATTGATTTCATAATATATTTATTTATTTGGGGTTTTCATAAACTGTGAGCCATAATCACCAAAATTATAACAAATAAAGGCTTGAAATATCTCACTTTAAATGTAGTGAGAAATAATATTTTTGTTTCACCTTTTGTTGAATTTACTACGAAATAAGTTTTGCAATATATTCAAATTTAATTCAATAAATAAGAGCATAATATATGTCTGTATTGTTTTTTTTAATTCCCAATTACGTAACAATTCCGTATTTCAAGGGAACCCTAGCCTCAGCTCACATTAATCTGAGATGCTAAATAACTTTAGCTTACATTCTTTCTGATCAAATATGTCACTAACTGAAATGACATTTGCAGCCTTGAGGAATCTGACCCCGGTCCCTCAGCGGAGCATGAGGACGAGCTGCAGAGGTCCCAGTTTCAGCAGCAGCAACAGAAATGATGGCTGTGTTGGCCCGGTGAGGATCCCGCGGGAGGCGGAGGTTCAAGGGGATCATGGAGGAGCCGGGACACTGCTGCGATGAAGCCGTCAGGGATTACAAGGCTGCAATCATTTGACTGGAGCACGATAAGCACAGGCTGCCTGCTGCTTAGCGGAGCTTCATCCTCAAACCCTTCCAGGCCAAACCAGGGCCAGGGCTGCTCTTTGAGGACAATTAACAACACAACAAAACATAATCTCTCTAGAATATCAATGCTTTTCCTTTGTTATGCCTTTATCCACAGATGAGAAGTCAAAACCGTGCTAAATGGGAAATAAATACATAAATATGTCTATTTCTGCTTGACACCAGGGGCTGTACGAGTCTGGCAGGGAAACGTCTGAAACATGCAGGACCGGGGATGAAGAATGCTGGTCTAAACAATAAAATTCTGGCTTTTGGCAGTAAATCTTTGTGAAAACGAATCAATTAACCTGCGTGCACATGCATAAGCACCAAATATACTGCAGTTCACAGCTTAAATAACTCCGGAGCATCTGACTTCATTGAACAACGCTGAACAGGCATGTTTGTGTCTCTCAGATTTTCATCACATCATCGATGTTTTTATTGAACAAATTGGTTTTAAATTTTGAAGAAACTAGCTACAGTCTTGGCATAGCCTTGAGTAGCCAAACTGCTCATCAACAACCCAGCAGACAAGTGGACTTCTCATGGGGAATGTAGCCTTACTGTTGGTTAGTGTAGTTTAATTGTTTAATTAGGATCCCCATTAGCTACAGCATGACTGCAGCTATTCTTGCTGGGGTCCGCCAACATTTTAAAATAATACAGTACTAAACATAACATAATAAAAGCAAACCAAATACATTTCCACTAGATAAAGAGAATATCAAATTAAAAATAAATAAATAAAAAGCAGAGGCATTCTACAAAATGAAGTCAGCGAAATGAGAATATAACACAACGCAACGCAGAAACACTGCACAGTTAAGAGTTCATCTGAGGTCGTCAAAAAGTCTGAAAAGCAGTCCACAATTTTATTTCATTTCTAGAACTTCACAACTGATCTAATACAGAAAAAAAGAAAGAAAAAAATACATTCAACAACAGTCATAACCAACTATGTTTCCAATTCCAGCATGTCAGACAATCAGTCTCAGCAGCTGCTGGTTTAAGTGATCTCTATTTCAATGTTCTATCATTGTTACTTATACTGATTCAAAAGATGTTGTAACTAATAATTACAATGTTCTTATGCTGTTTGTTTGTGTGATGTGTTTGGGAAATGAATTCCACTCATACATGTCCCTGTACACAACAGTCCTTTTACCAGCGTATGCGGGGCAAACCTGCACTAGAACATCCATGCAGATGTCATGTGGGTTGACCCGCCACGGCCCCAGCAGTTTGGCCCTTTATGGGCCTTGTGATTTTCTTTTTTTTTGTGTAACACAGTGTTGTCCATAAACCAGCCCCTAGGTCCCCAAACTGGTTAACTCCTTCAAGGACCACATTCTGGCATTTTAGGGCCACATTTATGTAAAATGTCTATAGGGAGGAACACTACCTTCGCTGGTCAAGCCTCACCTGGGCTCACAGTGGTCCTACATGGGTCCCAGAAGGATTTGTTGGGTGGGCAGAAGATTCTTGTACGCAAACTACGGTTGGATTTAAAGGGGACCTATTCTGAAAAACAGGTTTTCTCTTGCTTTAACATATATAAAGTGGTCTCCCCTCAGCCTGCCAACTCAGAGAAGGAGGAAAGCAACCAAATTCTGCAGTGTCTGTACAGCCGCCCGGATGATCCGTCCAGTGTGATGTGGATCTACGAGCCGTTCAGATTCGGCGCATTTTCGCTACGTAACGAAAATGCAAACCACGCCCACAACTATAAAACCGCGTAACTGCATGCGAGCGTCCGACTATCGCGTCGCACTGCGTGACATCCGACGCTCTCTGTCCATCTCCCTCCAGCAGCTGCCACTTTATTGAGGTTTTTGTAGTGAAATGAGGAGGAATCATAGAGATAACTTCTCATTTCAACTAACTGGATCAGCCGTTCCCCATCCGTGACCGTTTCCTGCAGCGCTTTCAACCGGCTTTCAACACGAGCGACAGGAAGAAAATAGAAGCAGGGCGTCCGACAAATGTTCAGCTCAAAACGCAGAGGTCCAATAGAAAATAAAGCAATGGAATTGATTTTGTCGCTGACGCTCGCTCGCATCGCATGCAGTTATGACACGGTGAGGACACGGTAACTCCGCCGGCCGGAGCTTCCGCCATTTTTTCGTAGCGGTGTATTCCGTCATTCAGGCAGCCAATCAGCACAGAGCCTCATTATCATAGCCCCGCCCACTCAGAATCCTGCATAGATAAAGACATGGTTTAGAGGCTGAATTTTTAATTTATTTAGCAAAAACAATCAAAATCTTGTTTTTAAGACATTCAAGGCCTGTTTAAAATAGGGATTAGATGCCATAATAGGTCCCCTTTAAGTAAGAAAAGCTAAAAAATATAACTGTAGCAAGCTCGTTGCCACTGGGGCCGACCGACAGGACAGAGGACACAGGGTTTAGTGCAGGAACTCTTTATTTCACCAGACACACGTGCAGTCACCCTCAGCCGAGACCCCTGGCTGGTGTGCAGCCACTTCTTATGAAGGCAGGCAGGGTGGAGAGGTTGATTGGGCACACCTGTGCCCAATCAACTGAGTGGCTGCTCCTCCACCCTGCCACAATAACCTTTTAAACTTTTTACCCAAAAAGAGTGACATTCATGTTCCTGCCATTGGCTCCCTTGTAGCTGCTCCAAATGCAGGATTATGCCTATCGAGTTTTTTTTCTTTGGTGGTGACAGAAACAGAAATCAACCTGCCGAAATGAAACAGGCTCTGGACGTCCACTGTCATCATTCTGGAGAATAGAAAACCTGACTTTGTGGGATAACGTAACTTGATGGGAACTGACATCTGGAAAGTTTTGTGCCAAAAGTGTGATGGAAATGAGTCGCGGCAGCTGCGTCTGCGGCCCCGGAGAGTTACGCTCTCGTGGGCAGGGGGAGCTCTTACATCCGTGTTGCCACTGAATCGTTTCTATGTGGCGTATCCGGGTCAAGGCTTTGCACGTGTGTTGCGAGTGTGAGCAGACGCAGCAGGGGGCATTTCCTTGTCGCGGGGCCTTGATGTCAGTTTGCTGTACCGGGGCTTTTATTAGCTTCATTAACATGCAAGCCGCTTTTATTCTCAGCGTTAGATTTGTTATCTCTTCCATAGGGAATGCATTTTAATTGATGTTTTCCCTCTACAGTTCATCTCATATTCATACATCTGCTATTGGCAGCATACATGATGGTGTAGAACAAGAGAGATCTATTTTAATGTAAAAGACAGCATGGTGTTTCTATTAGTTAGCACGTAATAGATGGATATTTAGTGTAAAAATATAAATAATACCCACACGTCCATTTTCTACAGTGGCTTGATCCTGTTGGATGGGGTTGGAGCCTTGCCGAGCTGTCACAGGATGACATGTACACCCAGGGGGCGATATCCAGTTTGCATTACTGATGTAATCCAGCCAGCGCCAACGCGTGCAGTTCTCTGAATGACCTCTGGGGGCGTCGATATCTGTCCATCCCTGGGCTGAAATGTCCAACGTTAATGGAGAAATAATCACACTGACAGCTTTAAAAATCTGATTGCTCTCCACAGCTCGATAAATATCTATGAAAACTGTACAGGGATCAATAAAAAGTATCTTACTCATCAGGTATAACTAAACAAATCCATAAATATATGCATAATTATTTTTTTTTAGTGACAGTTGGCTATGATTAATGGATGTGATCACTTAACCTTAACCTTTGTCCTTAGTATTGTCTTAACTTCACTTCTTAGATGTGAATACATAAAAGCAGTGTATGATCATCTTTATTTTTTTACTGTTGTGTAAAATGTTTAATACTTCTATATACACATTTTATTTATATATATTTTTTTTTTCCTTCTTCCGACAAAATGAGGGCCTTTTTCCCCCCTAAACTTGCCCCAAAATTCACCAAATTTTGCACGCAAGCCAGGCCTGGCGAAAAATTTGATATTTAATGGTTTGCATTAATGGACGTGGCCTAATGGCTCAACAGCGCCCCCTAGAAAACTTTGTGCCTCAAGCCCCACAATACGGTTTGACGTACATGCACGAAAATCGGTACACACCTGTATCATGTCACAACTTAAAGAAAAGTCTCTTGGCGCCATGGCCGAAACCGAACAGAAAGTCGGCCATTTTGAATCAATCGTGTAATTTTGGCGCAATTTATGCCATTGCTTCGGCAGTTAATACGGCCCGAACCGTAACGTGCATTCAGGTGTGTTATACATCAAAATGTTCGTCTCCATCCTGCGACAGCGCGCATTACTTTTCTCTTTCAAAAGTGTTACTGTGGCAACGCTAGACACCAAAAAACGCGCCCCCCTTCATCTGATTGGTCCATAATTTATAGTTCCTACTTTTGAATGGTTTGACATAAAGACATGTGGGTGGTGTCATCTGACTCGGTATTGAGTACTTGACCTTCATTGGCCTGAATTAGCCCCGCCCCTTCTTCTGATTGGTCGATATCTGATAGTTCCTACTTTCTGCCATAACTTTTGAATGGTTTGATATAGAGAGTCGTGGGTGGTGTCATCCGCTAAATGTCCAGGCCTGAAGAATCTACATCAAGTCATACAAGCTTCCACTGCAGCCTGAACGTGCACAAGGGTGCGAGGGCCCGTTCATCGCTGCTTGCAGCTTTAATTTATTTTGTTTTTTATTCTTAAGTAGTAAAACATTTAATCCCAAAATGATGGACATGCTTGAAACAGTTCTTCAAAGACATACTCAAATAAAACATCTAAAACATTATTAGACATGTAAATTGAATGTTTAATTTAAACCAACAGTTACCACCTTTGAGTATTAAACAGAAGTGAGTCGATATTCATGCAGCTTTGTAGCATATTAACAGAGATATAGCAAAGAAAATAAAAGTAACAAAGCCCTTTGCAAGCAGGTGGATATAATTCAATCACTGGCTCAATGCAACATCAAACGATGTGTAACATCTCTGCAGGGTCACCTGTGTCCCCTCAGTATTTAACCTAATTTTCTTTGTAAAGTGTGTTTGGCACGAATGTGTTCATTAATTGCCAACCACCAAAGCTCAAAGTGAGGCAGCCTGAAAGTGTGCAGCTTCACAGGGAGTATTGTTTGACAATGTTTTGAAGGTCAGATTCTTCTCAGATTCGAGCCCCAACTGGCCCCCTCTCCCTCACCGATCACAGGAATCAGCAGAGGGGCGTATTGTATTCTCTTTGCCTGGTGACCCTCACCGCCCCATTAAAATCTAGCCTGAAACTCCGCCTGAGGGTCTGCAGCCATCACTGCAACACACGGCCGTGCCAAAAGAGTCGCATACTGATGAGACAGTGGGGGGTGGAGGGGCCTGAATGGTCTCCATCCCATCTTTGAATTATAGGCTGGGAAGAATTAATGATTTTTGATTATTGGCCGGTTAATTGGTGGATGCTTTGAACACAATGAGTATCACTGGTCTCTTTCAAGTTGTTCCCCCATTTACAGGGTTTACAGGGTGGAAAAGTCATGGAATTTGAAAATGTCATTTTCAAGGCCTGGAAAAGTTTTGGAAACATAAGTTCACCCCAAACGTTTTGGAAAAGTCATGGAATTTATTTTTCTCACTTAATGATAACATTTAGTAATTTATTTATTTTTTATTTAACCTTTATTTAACCAGGAAAAGAGACCCATTGAGATTAAAAATCTCTTTTGCAAGGGTGTCCTGGCCGAGAGGCAGCACAAGATTTCAGATATTAAAATGTACAAAGGTGTGATGTGAAATATTAAAATGAAATAAAATCAAATGAAACAAAAAATGGAAATAAAACAAAAAAAAAATGAAAATCATTTAAAACAGTTACAAATCAGAGATGCTGTCTCAAGTACTCATTCTTGACTTAAAATCACTCAGTGGAATAAGTTCTGTTATTTTTAGATCCTTTTGAAGTTTGTTCCATGTAATAACAGCCTATAAGGTAGATTTAAAATTCATCAATAAATATTTCGTACAGAAAAGTCTCGTGCTTTCTCACGCGGGACGTGCCTAGCATCTTGTGCATCATGCAGATCGGTTATTATTACAGTTATTACAGTTAGATTAGATTACTATACAACATATACTACAACATAGTGCTGGTATATCAGTGTTAGTTTAAACAAATGTTTATTTTGCATAAAACCATAATTGTCATTAGATCTTCACTGTAGTGACTTTTTACATAGTTGTATTCCTATATTTCATTCATACATTGATGTTTTAGATGGTCATGTATAGTCATGGAAACTTGCTGCCAAGTCATGGAAAAGTCATGGAAATTTGTTGGTTAAAATGTGCATTTATCTTACGGATTTTTAAAAGGGTTTTTGCAGCCATCACCGAGGCTCTGACTTCTTTAATAGTTTCTTTTGCCGTAATGCTCAACGTGAAAGCAGGTGGTTCATTTAGCTGACGACGAAAGATCTTTAACTCATTCCGGAGTTGCTTTTTGTGACTTTTCTACACTGCAAAAACTCAAAATAAAATCTTAACAAGAATATTTGTCTTATTTCTAGTTAAAATGTCTCATTTTTAGTCAAAGAAATCTCATTACACTTAAAACAAGACTCATCACTGGAAAAAACAACAATTTTCACCTGTTTCAAGTAGATTTTCACTTAAAGCAGCACAACGTAACTTTTAGCTTTTGTTGAGTTTGGCGTCTCCTTTGGACAAAAGCGGTAGTGCTTTACCAGTAGTGTGGCAGGGTTCCTACCATGCTCCTCAAAGTTACATAGTGCCAGTGAAGGCGATACAGACCCCTCAGACCATGACAGAGGTGTCATTAAACCTGTTGGAAGTTGATGTACCATCACAATGACTCTGGAAATATTATATTAAGGTGGAAAAGTTACGTAGTGTCGCTTTAAAATAAGTAGAAAAATCTGCCAGTGGAACAAGATTTTTTTGCTTGTAATGAGAAAATAAATCTTGTCCCACTGGCAGATGTTTCTACTTATTTCAAGTGATTATTTTTCTGGTAATGACTCTTGTTTTAAGTGTAATGAGATTTTTTGACTAAAAATTAGACATTTTAACCAGAAAATACAATAGGGTCCTCGCACCTTCAGTGCTCGGGCCCTAATAAGACAAATATTCCTGGTAAGATTTTGAGTTTATGCAGTGTATAGGTGCTGGAAACAATAAGAAATTCAAAAATATATTGCCTGTGGCAACATTTCTGTACATTTATATCAACCTACGCTAACTCCTTTGCGAGTTGGTGAACAATTCTAGTAATGAAGACAGAGCGCGCTACAACAAATATACGGGAGTATGTGTCAGAAAAAAACCCACTTCTTTTCTGCTGGAAGGATACTTTTTATGAGGTGATAAATAACCCACCTGACCATCGTAAATCATTACTTCATGTGACAATTTCATCACCATGGGAAGATTTGTACAGACCGCTCACTGAGGAGAGTAATGGGGGAAAGCTCATCCCTAAGTTTATTGCAAATCAAACTAGGGTTGAAGGATTGCTGGAACTTCTTGTTCACTTCTAAAAAGTTGAAGCTGAATCAGTCGAAGCATGGGTGAACCCACCAGACAAGGGAAAAGCTGTGGATTATCACGTATCCATCAGATGTAACCAGTACTGGAGTTGAGGGGGGATGAGGGGGGATGGCATCCCCCCCTGAAATAAAAACGGTCCAAATCATCCCCCTGTAAAACTGCCATCCCCCCTTTCCATCCCTTATGTCATTTCATCAATGAATGTGGTTTTACTGCTATTTCAACATTTAGAGTCAACACCAGAAAAATAACACCAGAAAAATAACTTATTTGACAATTTTCACCTGTTTCAAGTAAATTTTCACTTGAAATAAGTAGAAAAATCTGCCAGTGGGACAAGATTTATCTTCTCATTACAAGCAAAAAAATCTTGTTCCACTGGCAGATTTTTCTACTTATTTCAAGTGAAAATCTACTTGAAACAGGTGAAAATTGTTGTTTTTTCCAGTAATGAGTCTTGTTTTAAGTGTAATGAGATTTTTTTACTAAAATGAGACATTTTAACTAGAAATAAGACAAATATTCTTGTTAAGATTGTGAGTTTTTGCAGTGATCCATTTTACTTATCCTGTGAAGGACAGAGTCATATTGATAAGTTCAGAAAAGTGTTTTTTATTGTTGTGTTTTGATGTATTTGATGTAAGCCCAGTGGATATTTAAAGCTTACAGAAGGCTGCATTTAACTGCTGCTATGTCATTCCTGGAGTATTTCTGCAGGTGTTTTGGTCACTGCTATTATTTGTAATATATTATATTATTTGTAATCAGCACAAATTATCTGTCCCCATATGATAAAATCCACCATCCCCCCTGATTTTTTATTACAACTCGATTACTGGATGTACCATATCTGCACCTTTCTGTCTGATTGAGTCTCATTCACTCGACGTTTGTGTTTAAAGAGCATATTGCAGGTTAGAATTTTTTCAAAAATGATACCTGACCTTATGTGAAAATGACTATGTGAGAAGTTAATGTAGGATTTAATATGTTTTACAAGACATAAGGGCACTTATTCAGAGGAAAAAGTGGCTGATTTTAGCCAAGCTCGTACAAACGCTTTTTTTTTTTTAACACAGCGTCATATGACGTCACACCAGGGAGAGTCTCCACAGCTCTGCCCCATCTGTATGCCCAGACCCCGTACACACGTAGCCGGGTATCTGTAGACCCAAGATATTTTCCTACGTTTGGACCTGTCATCCACATGAAAACACAAATAAACGAATGTTTAAAAAAACTCCGGGCAAAGGGAAGATTTTTGAAAACTCCGTTTATGTAGATGCGTGTAGACCTGGTGTAAACAGAGACAACCGGAGTTTTGCGTTTTCGAACGTCACATTATGCTCCAAAACAACAACAAATCTGCTCTGAGTCTGACGTCTAACGTGCGATCCAGAACTGCAGATGATCCACCATCTGTCCTCCAAGCTATTTATTAAATAAATGGTCTCTGCTCTTGACACCGTTACACCGACGCGGAGCCTACGCCGTAGGGTACGCGGCGACGCGCAGCTGGGCTGCAGCTGGGCTGCAGCTGGGCTGCAGCAGGGCTGCGTCGATTAACGCGGCAGCTCCGCGGCGGACACGGGGAAACTCCAGCTCGTTGCCCGAGGAGGAGGCGCAGATCCCGGGGTAACTGCGCCGCGGAGGCGGCCCGGAGTCCGGAAGACCAGATGATCTACAGGTCTGTGCTTATGAAAGTGGTCGAAAACGCAGATCTTCGGTTCTGTGTGGAAGGTTTTTTTTTTTTTAACAACGATGTAATGTGGATAAACGAAGGGGGGGAAGTATTCGGTTTTAAAAATACCCGGCTATTTCGGATGCTTTTTAAAAAAAAAGAGAAGATAATAAGCCTGTTTTCTGTTTAGAAAGTACAAACGTAGACAGATTACAAGTACTCACCCATTTTTAAGGAGTTTCTGAGTTTCTTTCAGGAGCTCACGGGCGGGTGCTGCAGTGAATAAAGGCGGATTTATGGTTCCGCGTAAAATCGACGGCGTAGCCTACGGTGTAGGGTACGCGGCGCACGCAGCGTTCTGTGCGTCGCTGCGTAACCTACGCCGTAGGGTCTGCGTTGGTGTAAGGCGGACCCATAAATCAGCCTTTTAAAAAGCGAGTTTCAGCTGTCAATCAAAAGAACGTGGGGGGCCTAACGGGTTCTTAGTCATATTGGTGTGAATACACATTCACAACCTCTTCAGTGTCACAACTAACATTAAGATCCATTATTTTTCCTATTGTTGAAATTCACCGCACTCCCTGGTGCCACGTCACTTCCGGTTCAGCTTTTTCAGATGCGGAAGTAAAATACTCTCACAAAAACAACTCCGGAGGTCACTGTAGTATATATTTATGCGTATTTCAATGAAAATTCAGTTCCTACATTATTTTCCTACACATTGATTCACAGGGGTCTCCAACCTGCAATATGCTCTTTAACTCCTGTTACGTAAAGAGGAGCTGAAACACCTAATCGCAGCCTTTTGTAGACCTGAGCACCGCAAGGCTTTACACGCTGGCGGGACATTTTAGGCCACGTTTACACATAGCCGGGTATTTACAAAAACGGATATTTCCCCCTCTACGTTTTGAAAAATACCATCATTTACACAAACCCGCATAAATATCTGTTAAGGTGCTATGAGCAGCCAAACCTACAGGGGGCAGTGTAACGAGAAGATAAAGTCATGCTAGCCAATCAGAATCCTGGAAAAAAACATCAACAAATGACACGAGTAACTTCCAGTTACTTCCAAGATGAACGAGAGTCTTTCGTTTGGAGTGACAGAGAAGTGGAGTTACTTTTAAGTGTGACTTTAGAATATAAAACAGGTAAAATACAAGAAAACATTGACGGTGGCCAAACAAATTGTAAACACAGGTCGCACTCATGACGCTGCACTGCAAAAACTCAAAATCTTACCAGGAATATTTGTCTTATTTCTAGTTAAAATGTCTCATTTTTAGTCAAAAAATCTCATTAACTTAAAACAAGAGTCATCACCAGATAAATAACTTATTTGACAATTTTCACCTGTTTCAAATAAATTTTCACTTTTTTCCAGTGATGAGTCTTGTTTTAAGTGTAATGAGACTTTTTTGACTAAAAATGAACTATTTTAACTAGAAATAAGGTAAATATTCTTGTTAAAGTTTTTGCAGTGTGGTGACGTTTCTGTCTCATAATGTGACGTTCTGAAGCCTAATGTCTGTTTCTCTCTGTTTACAAGCAAACATGAAGACGGAGTTTTCTCAAATCTCCACTTTGGCCGGAGTTTTCAGAAATTATCGTTTTTGGTGACTTTGAGCTTCGTTTTTGTGTAAACGAACGGCCAAAACGCATGAAAACCACCGTTTTTGCTACGTGTAAACGGGGCCTTAATCTCTCAAGTAAAAATGAGAATATACATAGAATGAGTTAATAACAGAGAAATTGGTCATTTTCTTTGATGATCTCGAAGGCAGTTAGAAGCTTCTCGCTCACAAAGTTAAAGGTGTGCTGGTAAAATCGGTGCGAATCAAAACTTAATTTGCCATTTATATTTATCTTTCAACATAAGGATCGAAAGAAAACGTGTAAAGCGTATGAAAGGTCGTAGTTTATCATGTTCTTCATGTTTGGGAGCTGCTGATAGTGAGTGATGTCTCACGTTAAAACCTCTGTAGCTGCAACTACGACACTGGTGGGTCCAAACCCTCGTAACTTTGCCACAAGCACAAAACCTGGAACAAATTCTCTTGATCCCAAAGAGACCACAATGGTGGTTAAACCTTGACTTAGAAGGTGCCGTAAAGGCTCTGTTCTGGGTAGGAGACGGTTAAACCCTCCGGTCTGACTCCAGCTGGAGCTTTGTGAAGTGGATGGAAGTTGGAAGGAGAGGACGTTCATACCGGGACAATTAAGTGGTCCAATGAATATGTCAAAATTAACATGTATCTGGGTTATATGGATGTTGTGAGTGCTCCGCTAAGGGACAGAGGGTTTCACACCAAGTTCATTTTGTCCCGACTACTAATTCAAAGTCAGAATCTGAGTGTAAAATCGATCTTGGATTTCCTCCCAAGAGGAAACTCTTGGACCTGATCAAGATATACTGTACCATTAGTTGATGTAAGAGCAAATTCATGCCTGTTTTGGATAAGTTAAACCCAATATTTCTAAAGTACCTTCCATATAAATTAATTGATAACTGCATTCCCCATCGTGGGCTTAAGGTGAAATCCTCCCCACTTAAAGAAGCTGAACTTACTGGAAATGAAGTTTGCTCATTATCAATGACTGACTGATTCTTCTTCCTTCTCCAAAACTTACATCTGCTTTTTGTTGTAGTTTATTTTAAACAGCTGGATTTGATGATTTGATGATTTTTTTCATTTGGGGCAAATAAACCTCCTCAACGCTGGAAGGCACATTTACAAAATGATATTAATGGAGGCTCGGCTTTCCCTTATTATAACTCTCCTGCAAACGCTCTCTGCTGCTGAGGGAACGTCTGGACAGGTCTCCGTTAAAACTAATTATACCACGGTCTGTGTGAATACTCGATTCTGATTGGCTGGCAGGTGTAGGTTATAACTTATAACCTACAATTAGAAAACAAGTTTGGTCAAATTGCGTGATATCTTTAATATCATTGCGCTGGATCAACGGCCAGGTCAGGTAACCACGGCAACGGAGATTCAGAGAAGAAGAGTCGGCTACCGCAGGACGGCTACATGAGTGATTTTGTCATTTCTTTTCATTTATTTGGTGAATTTAACAATTTTTATGACTGGGATGCAGAAGAGGAGAGAAATGAAACTAGCCGAGCGGAGCTGAGCGGACTAGAATATCTCCCGTTACCAAGGAAACTGAGTTATGGCTTGTTAAAAAACTTTGTAACTTACCAGGTTCCAACGGCTGCAGACGAGAGATTAAATAGTCCGCTCAGCCGCTCAGCTGTGACATGTTATAAAACTAATGATTTCAACTGAAAACACATTAAAGCATGAATAACTTATTTAATATTTATGTTTTTTGGTAAGTGACCGTGGTATAAGCGGATAATTTCCTTTGAGGTGTACATTATCAGAAATATATGGACTTTGCGGAGGCAAACTGTTCACACCCCCGCGTTGTCCATATATATTTATGATAATGTACACCTTGTCGGGCATTATCCCTTACATATTTGTATGTTGAATGTTTGAATAACTGTCGGGACGTCCAGCACTTCTCTTTTCGAGGGTCCGGCCCCATAAACTACTGAGCTGCAGCTTCACTAACAAAAACTGACTGAAGACATTAAACCAAATTGGATTATTTACTGGACTACCAAACATTTCACCACATCTTTTATAATCTACTTTCCTGGCATCCAAACTCTCAAGTTTTCTCTGCATTTTCTTTTTTCCTCAACAATCTCAACCGTTCATCTCAGGACAAGGGTGCCAATAGGGACTTCGGGCCCCAGGAAAAGAATGTTTACAGGGCCCACAACACATTTTTTCATGCTATTTTACATACAATTATGCATTTTAATGGTATTTTTAGCTCTCATTACCATATTTGTGAAAGAAAACAAACATGACAGTTGACATGTACAGTAGGGGAGGAACTGAGCTCTGAATACTGTCTGGGACAAACCGCCGGGGCGATGGCTGATCCTGGGGGACTGAAGCATTTTACATAAATAGAGGGGGGGCTGCAGGCGCTGGCGTTTCCAGAACAAATAAAGTAATCGTTACCAGGACATTGACAGCTGGGTGTTTCAGTTTCAGGAGATCTTTGTCTAACGTACACAGTTCTGTCAAATCCAGATACAGTCGGATTCGTTTGAACATCTTGCGTAAAATGGATTTCAATACTAAACTGAGAAGCATCCACTACGGAAGAATATTAGGGACTTCGAGAAAAAAGTCGAAATGTCGAGATTAATGTTGAAATACAATTTCAAGAATGTCGAAATTTCGTGAATAAAGTCGAAATTTCGCCTTTTTTCAAGAAATTTTGACTTTTTTCTCAACATTTCGACTTTTTTCTCGAAGTGCATAATGAAAAAAAAATCTTCCTCCTTGTAGCACCCTATAATGTAATAATTTCCTGAAAATGTAATAATGCTTGAAAATTTAATAACATCTGCACTTAATTCAATCAAAAATGTAATAAAACCCAATAATGTACAGTAATAACTTCCCCAATAATGTAATAAAATATCCTGACGGATATTGTAAGCACATTTTTACCAATAATGTAATACCTTATTACATTATTGGGAATTTATTACATGGTACCCAAAGTCGGTAATTTGACCCAATAGTCATTCTGGTGTTTCAAATCCAGCGTATAAAACATTCTTAGATACTTAAAACACAAAATGTAGAACTCTGGACTGAAAATGTACATATATATTACATTATTTGTCAAGTATTACATTATCAGTTTTGGAAAAAAAAAAAAAAAGACCCACCTGAAAATGTAATAAATTCCCAATAATGTAATAAGGTATTACATTATTTGTAAAAAATTTTATCACAATATCAGTCAGGATATTTTATTACATTATTGGGGAAGTTATTACAATATTGGATTTTATTACATTTTCGACTGAGTTAAGTGCAAATTTTATTACATTTTCAGGAAATTATTACATTATATTATATATATATATTACTTCTCTAAAATATTTTACACTATAATGTCCTCTATCTTTCTTTTTTTTCTCTCAATGTCCCTTTGTCATATCATGGTTCTGGAGGTTTTATTAGAATGAATTTAAAAAGCAAACAAGCAGACATCTGTGGTTTATCTGGAGATATACTTTATTTAGTTTCATAGGTGAGCTCTTCATGTTGGAGTTACAAAAACATGAGCGAGTTTCTGTACCCGTGTGGTTCGGTTCCTCGATCTGACGTGGTGATTTACAGAGGTAGTGAAAAGACTGACACGATCTGAAAGAGCGGTTTAGAGCCGCGCGGCATCGCCGCCCTGACCAGAGGTCACACGGCTCACATCTACAGGAGCGGTGCAAACTGCCCTCACGCGTGTCCACAAACACAGATCTTAAAACACATGTGCAAAACCCTGGAAACAGAACAACATCATCCTTTTTATCAGAATGAACCTGGTTTGAAATATCTGGACTAAAGTTAGTGCTGAACTTTCTCATGTAACACGTCGATTGTTCAAATGTGAATTTCTGAGCTGTCGCTACATAATAACATTTATTATTTACAGACTGCAGTGATTTGTAAACATAGAGACAGCACAATAAAAGGACAGAAATGAAAGTACCGTTGCTCATGCTCAGGTGACGCTCAGCGAAGCACAATAAGGCACAGTCAGCTTGACGAACCCCCCGTTTCCAGATGGAAACGTCTGTTTTTTCCAGTCAACACCAACTTGAGCCACAAAAACGGGAAGAATTATAAGTTTGATGCACACGAGGAAGGATTTCAATCTGCAGATTGGAGGTTTGTTGTGAAAAACAGTCAGGACACAGATTATCCCATCCTCTATTTAGGCAGAGATTTGCATTTATTATTTTGAAATCTGGTTTTTCAAAATAAGAGATTTGGACGTGAAAGTACTTTATTTCACAACGTTTCTTCAAGCATTTCACCTCATGGAAGCACATTCAGGCCCAGAGCATGAAGCTTAGACTCAGGGCAGATCATTTAGGTTAATTTGGTTCGTGATAATTTTCACAGCAGTTCTAGGAAACCTATGACTCTTTGGCTCCGGCTTGTGTGGTTTAATTATTTCTGCCTTTTTGCATGAAACTCCAATCTGCTGCCCAGTTTAAACCTGAAAACTGAAGCTTCGCAACGTGATCTCGTCCTTAAGCACCTCGGTTACAAATGAGAATAAATTTAATCTTTATTCAAGTTAAATATTCACAAAGCGAGCATGTCCTATTTTATTTTAATAATAGTTATCTCTGTTTACAAAAATAATACATGTCTGGAAATAGCATTTAATATTCAGTTAAATATATTTTCTTGGCCAAATTTGGAGTTAAGCAAACTTTAAAATAATCTTTATTTTTTTTTCTAAATATACACACATGAACTGAAATGTCATCACTGAGACGGTTAGTGATTTAACTGATAAGGCTGTTGGTGCACGTCCCTTCTTTATTTAATTATATATGAATGATCTTAATATGATTAAATACACTTAATTAAATTTCTTCTCAGGGAATAAACAAATAAAGCTTAATACGGCAGTTTAGATCAAGGAAAAGAAAACAACTAAAGACAAGCTACTAAAATTCATTAGTA
This sequence comes from Cololabis saira, assembly GCF_033807715.1. Taxonomy (NCBI): domain Eukaryota; kingdom Metazoa; phylum Chordata; class Actinopteri; order Beloniformes; family Belonidae; genus Cololabis; species Cololabis saira. Next base: position 27,935,795 of record NC_084609.1, read on the forward strand.
TTTTCTGTTTGCATTCTTAAAAATGAACATTTTAAACATGTCAGCATCACAGAAGAGAAATTTTAAAAAAATCTTCATGCATTCTCTTAACTCAAAGAAACAAAAAAATCGTTTTTTAAATTAGTAAAAGGTAAATAACCCGGTGTGGGTGGTTTTCCACCAGCAGGGGGCAGTGTTGTCAGGTAGAAAGTGATTGTGCAGCAGTCAGTTTCCCTCATCGTCAATCAGAATGTTCTCCGATCACAGTGAATCAGAGTCGAACTCTTCCTGCTGATGAAGTCAGAGCAGCGTAACATTCTCGTGGTCTCAGCAAGACCCGTCAACTCAAGTCACAAGAAAGATGCAGACACTGATACATGTACTGCGTGAAAACGCTGGTGAGCTGAGCAGATTTTAGGAGCCTGAGTGGCTGAGATAGTGATGAGACTCGACAACACAGACCTTCACGTCCGCATGTCGAAGTGGAAACAAGTAAAACCGAGTCTGAAGAGCTGTGACAGGCAAAGCTTCAAAGATTATGATTGTTTTTTACGATAAATTGCACAGCAGTTGTTCTCAACAGTGTGTCAGGGTTCCTACGTCAGCAGCATCAGGGTCACCTAGAGTCACACCTGAGCCACAGCTACGCAGGCGCACGTGACTTTTCATGGATCTGCAGAAACATTTACTGAAGACGGCCTTTCGTTTTGTTCACGATTGCTTTGAAACATTTACATTTGTAGTATTTGTTTCTACAGGAACATCTAGCCTGGCCAGCCATTCTCAATATTTCCTCATCAATACAAAGAATTAGCCTGGTTCCTTTACACTCCACTTTGGTTTCCAGGAAGCGGAACCAGCGGACGAGTCTGGATATTTGAAGTAGTTCACGTGGTGAACAGGTAGGGGAACAGGTTTCCACCTGCTTCTCTGCACTCCATTCATTTCTATGGGAACCTCTGTAATCTTTGACGTAGCTATAAAACTCCTGGTGTTTTTTCTGTGGAAAATGAGTGTTATTTGTTATTTGCTTTCAAAAATTTGAGCTCACGCGGTGGATATCATATATATGCTGTACTAGCACCAAGTGCTAGCTAGTACAACGTTAATAACTAGCGAGATTTGAAAATAAATAATTATTTTATGTGTTTGACTATGTAATGAAATTGTATATGCTGTTAGTTTGGAAACTAGAGAACATGTTTGTCTTCACTGGCAGCGACCATGTTGGCATTAGCACGGATAGCGTTGTTAGCATTATGCCGCGTTCCATTTGTCCTCGGAAGTCGGAATTTCCGAGTTCCGAGTCGGAATTTTCAACTGGAACGCCCCTCGAAGTGGGATTTCCTACTCGGAAAGTCGGATAATCTTCACCAACCCCGAGTTAACATTCCAAGATGGCTGCCCCGGCTGTAAACAGGAAGTAGAAGAGAGCTGTGCTCCTTTCTGTTTCCTCTTCATCCACCGTGTTTGAAAGTTGCAGAGGGACTGCATATTTGTCCAGAAGTTGCTTGTATTCGGACAAGGCAAGCGCTAGAACAGCTTTCGTGGACGTGGCCATCTTGTTTTCCGACTTTGTAACCGGAACGCTGATAACTCGGCTGTGACGGCATTCCCAGTTCCGAGTTCCGATTTCCGAGGTAAATGGAACGCAGCATAAGTGTAGCCGACGCTGCTGTATAGGTTGCCATGGCAACAGCGGATGTTGGCATGTGCAGTCGTTAGGGCGGCATTAAGAGCTGGTCGATGTGGCTACACAGAACTGTAATTCCTGGCTTTGGCCATCGGGGGCAGTAGTTTGACCCGAGACGAGTGGAAACGAGGCGTCGAGAACTTCTGAGGTGCGACGCCGTTTTAGTTGGCTTCTAGCGCTGGATTTTAAGGAAAAATCTAAGCAATCACACACTTAACACAAGGAATGGAAAGAATGTTGAACACACTTTACAGCAAAAAGACATTTCTATGATACGGCCATCCAGTATATTTGAGCGCACACTATACACGTAGACTGATTAGCATTCATTAATTAGTAGTAAAATAATTCTTCTTCATCTTTTTTTTTTAACATACTGGCATGGATGTGGTTAGTGAATGAGTAAATGTAGATCCGTACAGTATACACACGACATCAATCACTTAAAGCTTTAACATTTCAATACAGACATGTTAGGAGTCAAATGGAGTACAATACACTGATTTCATATGAATTTAAATTTTATCACAGCAAAAAAAAAAAAAGAAAAAGTGGTTCACATTTAACACAAAGGTTTGTCAGCTTCATATAATACTATCAAGTATTAACTGTACAACGGCCCTGCACCCAAAACACTGCATTGCATTTAAGGCATTGTGTCACAGACAGGATGGGCTGCCACTGGAAACATGTTTCCCTGTGTGTTTGCATCAAAACGTGAGAGGATATATATATTGCTCATGGGCTGGAGGAAAAGAAAAGCCACTAATATGCAGATGGGTTTTGGTCATTAATACCGTATTAAGGCCCACTGAGGAAATTACATTCAACCATAATTAAATCCACTGAATTGCAGCACTTTTTATTATGACGTTGGGGGGGGTGAAAAGTGTGGCGGCTTTTCTTTGATGCGTACCGTCTACGAGCGGAAGAAAATGGAACCCAAGATATTTGATGCAGCATCTTTTTTTTTCCTTTTTATGACTTGATCAAAATTTTGCGCAGGTTTAACTACGCAGCTTTACAGTACTCAAGCGAGCGGCGCGACACACACACACCAGCCTGGCCAGCTGTGAACACATCTGGTCTTTGTTCATGGAAGTGAGACATTCAGGGAAGATAATTGCGGGATGAAACTCAGCACGGCGACGAGTTTCTGATCAGACATCCTCCGCTTTGTTTGGTTGGTTGTCTGTGGCAGTGGCTTAACACCTCCGATTGTAGATGATCCGACATGACTGCGCAGCTGCAGCTATCACACCCCTTACTAGCTTCACACCGTTAAAAATACACAAAGGAAATTAGGTTTTTAGTATTGTGAGCACACAGTGAGGCCTCTTCTATGCACGGACGACCTCAACTTGACGTAAAGCAGCACCAAGGACTTTTCTTCATGTTAAAATATCAGTTTTAGCTTCATTTGAGGGAATATTTGCCTACTTTTAGTCGAGCTCTTGCTGTGTCCTGTCTCTACAATCAGCTAAGTACACTGCAAAAACTCAAAATCAACAAGAATATTTGTCTTATTTCTAGTTAAAATGCCTAATTTTTAGTCAAAAACTCTCATTACACTTAAAACAAGTCATTACCAGAAAAATAACTTATTTGACAATTTTCACCTGTTTCAAGTAAATTTCCAATTAAAATAAGTAGAAGAAAATCTGCCAGTGGAACAAGATTTTTTTGCTTGTAATAAGAAGATAAATCTTGTTCCATTGGCAGATTTTTTTCTACTTACCGGTAATTCAAGTGAAAATTTACTTGAAACAGGTGAAAATTGTCAAATAACAAGTTATTTTTCTGGTAATGACTTGTTTTAAGTGTAATGAGATTTTTTGACTAAAAATTAGACATTTTAACTAGAAATAAGACAAATATTCTAGTTAAGATTTTGAGTTTTTGCAGTGTACTTTACTAGCGGACATCGTGGCTGGAGCCGATCCTTTTTTCTCCTATAGATTGGATATGACCGGCGTACGTCTAAGCAGAACACGAGCTCGGGTTTCGGGCCTGACGCATATGTGAACTAAAAATCAGATGTCCATCTGTGGACTGAGAGCATTTTATCCCAGTAAAGCCAGAGCAGACATCCTTGAAAATGTGACGGTGTCTTCCACCGTAGCCATAAACCTCTACTGAACCAACACAGCAACAAAACCGCAACGGCGGGTCAAGATACCAGCATCTTCTGCTTCACCTACATTCATTACGAGTAGCTCGTGCCTGGTTTCCTCTGCTGCTGCCTAACTTCCCCCAGATCAGTAGCCGAGCTCCTGCACCGCGGGACGGTGTTTCCTGAGCAGTTAACCAGTGTTAATGTAGATTTCAGATGTGGCTCGCTTTTAAAAGATGATGCAAGCGGCTCATTAAAATAACCTGATAGGTGAGAAGTCAGAAACTGACCACCAAGACCTGCAGACGAAGTTAAGCTTAAGAGAGTAAAAAAAAAAGAGAAAACTGTAAAAAGCAGCTTAACCTCCATTCCTCTGAGGGGATTCGTCGAGCTAAAAGTTGAACTGCTTTAACTTCACCGTCCTGTGTTACACATACATGAAATAAATGTGACACACTGATGAATACAAAACGGAAGCGCGAGTGAAGGATTTAACGGATAAACGAACCACCAACGAACACCAATGCTGACAATAAAAACACCCTTCAGTGCCAGAAAACCTTTCTTTCTACTTACTTAACTAGCCTTTATTTGTACGATTTGAAGTAGTCTGATTTTGCTGGTGATGTTTGAATGGGGGCAACACGTCTACGCAACATTCACGTCACGCTGGAAGACACGGCAGGAACAACGCAATGGCGCTTTTTTCCAAACTTGGAAAATGTGGGACACAGGGCGAGAATATTCAATATTAAAGTGCTTTAAGTCATTTAACGTGAACTGAGCTAATATTTTAGTCAGTAAAAAGATAAGTCAGATGTCCTGAAATCACCCAAACCTGGCTATTTTTATTTGTACTTATTGTCCACATGCAAACACAGTTTTGATCATTGCAAATAGATGTTTATGAAGTTAGCTATGAACGCTGCCTGCTCATTTCTTTGTTGGAGTGTCCGATGTCAGATTGCAGAGATGTTGGACCTGGGAAGATGGCTGACCTCGTTTTAACGGAGTTATTAGACGTGTTTGTGCATAAATGTGCAGTTACTGGCCGGCAACATGGAAGAGCAGAAACATCAGGATGTGTTTCAAAGGCCGTCGCCCTCTAAAGTGCTACAGGGCCCAACACAGAGCCATCACCACGGCTTGCATAATCAATCTAACTTCTAGCTGGAGAAACAACTTTGACAATGAGGTGGTTGTTGTTGCTAAGTGACATCCAAAGACCCTCCAGGAGACCCCGTTGCTCTGACTGGGAATACACAGGTAAAAGAAATTTGTTGTGGAAAAAAAGGACGGAAAAACATCAAAACAAGGAATAACCTTGTCTATAAAAATAACCTTGCTTGTGCGGAATATGTTTACGAAAGATCGCAGAAAAACGTAACTTTGTTACAATCTGAACCGAAACTTTAAAGTCTAAAATACATAAATAATAAGCTGCCGTTTTGTCTTGATTGCTCGTCAGTAAATTAGATGTTTGTATCTTTGTATCCATTTTACACATGAAATGTCTAGACGTTGAAATTTAAACTCCTCCTTCCAAGGTTTACCACATCTAATACAACGCACTTGTATTTTTTTAAAAGGAGGCAAAAAGGGCAATATAGGAAGTTTTCAAAAGTGCATACTATATTACTAGTCCAAACTCATTCTGCCAAAGTGTAGTATACAGTATACAGTACACAGTATGCAGTATGAGATCAATTGCACAATCTGCAGTATGTGAAAAGTACATGGATGGATTGCCACTTCTAGGGAATTTTCCAGTCTGCAACTGACCCACCTTACTATATTACTATAGTACTATATTACTATAGTACTATATTAATACTGCATACTCATTCTGCCAAAATGTAGTATATATATCCAAATGCAATGCATCACTACTGCAGAACCTAAGTGGTCAACTATGCCACAGCTTTGGAATACTGGATACAACTGCCAAACCAGTACCAGTACATACTGCACATATACTTCATTATAAATACAGTGCATAGTATGCAGTTTTGATATAATACTACCACAAACATTTTCTGTCTGCCCCAAATCTTAACCTCAAGGGAACCTTGTGTAGATATTATTGACATCTAGTGGTCAAATTGAGGATGTCAACCATCTCAAACATCAACCCACAATCCAGTGGTGCCAGATAACAACCGGATCTAGTGCTCTAAAAAAACTTTTAAAAAAACACCCAAAGCTACCAATTCATTGCTACGTGTAACCCATATTTGCATGTGACATGCAGCTTTTAAAATCCATGCACTTGTGATCAAACCCAATCTTTTCATCTAGACTTTGCTCATTTGATTCTCATTTTCATCCCGTAAATCACAATTTGTCAAACACTGACTTACTGATATGTGTTGATGGGAAACAGAAAGGAATTAGACCCTGCTCCAAAGAGATAAACTGTGAAAATATGCTTGTTTAGATGGGCAAAATGCTCATTTGGAGCCAGCCCAAAGAGGCAATACAACATTCAGCAACAATCCCCCCCCGCCTCCCAAAAAAAAAAACCCACCTGCAACTGCAAATACAACTGCAAATACAACTGCAAATTTCTGGAAAAGGGACAAAAAATGGCTTTAAAGTCGCTCATAAAGAGCAGACGGAACAACACTGCCACTATTTCAGAAGCAATTTTCCTTCATTTGACTGTTTTTCTTCTATGGCTGTTCTCCCATGAAGAAAGACCCGCTGAGCAAATGCAGCCGGGTCCAGAAGCATTTGGACGATGACAGAGTTTTTAGGACTCTACCTTTAATACACCATCACAACTGATGGTAAATAAAACAGCCAAAACAGCAAAAAACACAGGGCTGTGGCCAAATCTACAAACACTGGTGAGCTCAATGACATCAAAAGGTCCGGAAGATAACAGAAGACACTCAGTATAGATTATTTCCCTGGTGAAGAATAACTCCTTCACAACATCAACAGAAGTGAAAAACACTGTGGAGAAGGTAGGTTTATCTCTTATCTACATTCAAGTGACCCAACTAGTTTTTTATTGGATGCCCATAACAGGGAAACTAGATTAAACCCTCCCCGATCTGGAATCAGATTAACTAGACTTGTGTCAAGCACGGTGGAGGAAGTGTTATGATATGGGCGTCTACGGCTGCTAATGGAGTAGCCCGCTGGTGTTTACTGATGATGATGATGCGGCTGCTGACAGGAGGAGCCAGATGAACTCTGGTGGGTATCGGGAGCCTAAAGCATCTGTTCACATTCAGCCAGATGCCGCGAAACTCACAGGAACGTTGCTTCACAGCTGTTTTCACGGTGCAATTAATGACCGTAAACACGCTGCGAGAGCAACTCATGAACAGTAAAGAAAAGGGATATTCCTAAATAGCTAAGTTTATGGCCTGATCTCGATCCAACTGAGCCGGAATTCCAGTTACTGAACACAAACTGAAGGCAGGAACAAGCCGAAACTGAAGGTGGCTGCAGGGGAGACCGGGCGAAGTGTCTGCAGGGAGGAAACTAGACTCTTTGACTTTAAATTGAAAGTGAAAAAGGAAAAAAGGACAACGAGGTACTGTGAATACAATCTAGATGGAAAGTGCCGTTGCGGTGGGGGGGGCGTGGTTTGGGCCGAGGTGTGGAGCAGTGATCCAGGGAACGGAGCCAGCTGAAACCACACCCCGCCACCAACAAACCTCTCGTCCAAACTGGTTCAGGGTTGCGAAATCATAAGAGTCCCGTCATTGTCCAAAATACCTCTGGACCTGGAAACAGCTAATTTAGCAGTGTGACTGGATACTGAGAAACTCTTTTATAATATAACCACTTTCTATGGTACATCTTTACTTATCTAACACACTGTAACTGGTTAGGTTTCAGTTGTGGTCACAGCTTACGCTCTCCCACCGATACTTTGCCTCACAGCTTTGTACTTAATGGTTGTTACTTTGGCAGTTGTTTCATAGCAAGTACAGAGGAGCCCAGATACACTGTGGTTGGACGTTGGGAGACACCTCTCTGCTCGGAGCTCAGCTAGGTCGTGGTGTAGGGTGTTGCAAGGTTGCGTTGGAGGTGAAACCGTTGGCAGAGTAGAACGTGTTAGATGTTTGTCTCCCGTTGCATAGGTTCTTCATTTTTCTTGTCCACCAACTCCTCCTCCTTCTCGTCCCGAACCCTGTCCGGGTCTTCTGTCTCAGTCCGTTTGTACATCTCGGCCTGCTTGCGCTCACGGTCCAGCAGTCTATAGTTGATGAAGTTCCCGATGAAGAGCCAAATACTGGCCACAATCACTATAGCTCCGCAGCAGAAATACATGTACTTGTAATTTTTTGTTACATCAACCAGTTTTCCTGAAAGACAGAGCAAAGTTCAAGAGTAATCAGATTTGGTTGTGATGAAGGACAAAAAGGTACTACATGTCTCGAGGCCACATTTTGCCAATTATCGTAAGAAAACAAGCCCAAACTCAGTTAAGTTAAATCAATTATCTGAATTCACATTCAAAAGCTTTGGCAGGCGGTCTGGAGTCGGACTTTGATCATTATGTGTGAACAACTCAAAGACTGCTCAGTGATGATTCTTCCAATGGCTGGATATTTAATGAACAAAATAAAAGTTATAGTCTCAAGGCGAGGAGATGAGATGAGGCATCAGGTGAGGTTACCATGAGGAGGGGAATCCTGAAATAGGGAAAACCCCTAAAGCCCAATGAGACGCAACCAATGGTCACATCTCATTTCCCAGGTGTGTTTTGTTGAGAAAACTTGTCTGTGTCTGTGACCGGTCACCTAATGTGAACGGAAAACTAACATCAACATAACGAGTGGTTAAATCTAAACAGTCTTGCAATGTGTCAACTTTAAAGGGCTGGGTAGAAAATGTTTCTCTGAAGGATTGTTCGCTATATTGCCTAAAAATCTCTTAACTAAGTGCTCATACGTCAAACCAAAAGGATTGTTCACTCACGTAAGGAAAAGGGCTCAAACAAACACCATTCAGTCTTTGTAAGTGATCCTAACAACGTCAGGGCTGCTGGTCTGTGAGTCAAACTCTGGTTTTTGAGCTTTTGAATTATGACTTCAGCAGATCTAATAGCAGAGCTCTCCATCCACTGAGTTACCCAACGTCAGGCCGCAGGGGCAGCAGCCTCATTAGAGAGACCAGACCTCCCTCTCCCCAGCCACGGTCCCCCTCCAGCTCTGCTGGAGTCAGTACGGAGGGGTTTCCAGGCCAGCTGAGTGACATCACCTCTCAAGCAGGTCCCGGGTCTGCCTTGAGGCCTCCAACCAGCTGGACAAGCGTCCAGGAGACATCTTCACCTCATACCCAAACCCCATCAGCTGGCTTCTCTTGACCCAGAGGAGCAGCAACTCTGCTCCAGGTCTCCCCCGGATGACTGAACTTCTCCAGAGTCCAAACACCCAGGGGAGGAAACTCATTTCCACGCGTTTCAAATGCTATCAGTCCACTGAGTAGGAATTTATCATGTGTAATCAGAGCCTTGAATGGTGTGAGTAGATGGGATACTGTCTACCCGGTGGGGATGGGGGGTATTGACTAAACAATTTATCACGATAATTTCTGACATTTATCCCGATAACGATAAAAAAAATACCAATTCAACTCCACCTTTTTAAATATAAATCTATTAGATCTGCAATGTTTGTTACACAAAAAACTCATCAACCGGAATTTATCCTTCTTTCTTTCTTTCTTTCTTTCTGGCTCATTTTTCTTTCTTTCTTTCTTTCTTTCTTTCTTTCTTTCTTTCTTTCTTTCTTTCTTTCTTTCTTTCTTTCTTTCTTTCTTTCTTTCTTTCTTTCTTTCTTTCTTTCTTTCTTTCTTTCTTTCTTTCTTTCAGGCTCATATCCTTCCTTCCTTCCTCCCTCCCTCCCTCCCTCCCTCCCTCCCTCCCTCCCTCCCTCCCTCCCTTCCTTCCTTCCTTCCTTCCTTCCTTCCTTCCTTCCTTCCTTCCTTCCTTCCTTCCTTCCTTCCTTCCTTCCTTCCTTCCTTCCTTCCTTCCTTCCTTCCTTCCTTCCTTCCTTCCTTCCTTCCTTCCTTCCTTCCTTCCTTCCATAAATCAGCTTTACACAAAAACATCATCAACGGGAATTTATCATTTTTACTGCGAGATGACAAATTCTTACCGTGGGGATTTTTTTTGACGGTTTATTGTGAACGGTAAAAAATCGCCCATTCCTACTACCCGGTAGATTTTTGTCATTATTCTTTGGGGTGATAATGGCTTTCCCAGCTACTGCTATTGAAAACGAAACTTAAGCTCAGTAGATGTTTTGTCACCGGTTAGAATTCGGGTTCAGGGTTTAGGTTAAAGTTAGGTCTGGAATGTGTAGTTGAGCGTAGAATGGTGATAAAACATCTACTGAGCCTAAGTTTCGTTTTCAATAGCAGTAGCCATTATCAACCCAAAGAATAATGACAAAAATCTGCCGGGTAGACAATGTCCCATCTACTCACACCATTCAAGGCTCTGATTACACATGATAAATTCCTATTCAGTGGACTGATAGCATTTGAAGCCGCTGCTCATTTCAGGCAGGGGGAGACAGGGGACTTTCTAAATATCGCTGACTCTTACTGGTTTTTCAAACATCTCCTACCCAACCTTCAGAGTGCTATAGTGTGAAAGCAGCCGCATTTTGTAATAACGGTGCATTTTGTAATAAACGTCCAAAATGTAATAACTTTGTCATTTCATTTTGTAATAAAGCCTCATTTTGTAATAAATTTTGTTATTGCATTTTGAGAAGATTATTAGGGCCCGAGCACCTTCAGTGCGAAGGCCCTATTGTATCTGTAGGAATTTTTTTTCTTTTTCTTTTTCTTTTTCTTTTTCTTCTGACGAAAGGACGGCCTTTTTGCCCCCCTAAACGTGGCCAAAAAGTCACCAAATTTTGCATGCAAGTCAGGCCTGGCGAAAAATTTGATATTTAATGGTTTACATTAATGGGCGTGGCAAAATGGCTCAACAGCGCCCCCCGGAAAACTTTGTGGCTCAAGCCCCACAATACGGTTTGACGTACATGCACGAAAATCGCTACACACCTGTATCAGTACACAACTTAAAGAAAAGTCTCTTGGCGACATGGCCGAAACTGAACAGGAAGTCAGCCATTTTGAATTAATCGTGTCACTTTGGCGCAATTTATGCCATTTCTTCGGCAGTTAATACGGCCCGAACCATAACGTGCCCCCAAGTGTGTTGTACATCAAAATGTGCGTCTCCATCCTCCGACACCACGCATTACTTTTCTCTTTCAAAAGCGTTACCGTGGCGACGCTAGACGCCAAAAAGCGCGCCCACCCTTCATCTGGTTGGTTCAGACCGAAAAAACTTTGCGCCTCAAGCCCCAGAATACGGTGTGACGTAGATGAACGAAAATCGGTACACACCTGTATCATGTCGCAACTAAAAGAAAAGTCTCTTGGCGCCATGGCCGAAACCGAACAGGAAGTCGGCCATTTTAAACATTCTGAATTAATCGTGTCATTTTGGCGCAATTTATGCCATTCCTTCGAGAATTAATACGGCCCGAACCGTAACGTGCACCCAGGTGTGTTATACATCAAAATATGCGTCTTCATCTTGCGACTACGCGCATTACTTTTCTCTTTCAAAAGTGTTAAGGTGGCGACGCTAGACGCCAAAAAGCGCGCCACGCTTCATCTGATTGGTCCATATTTGATAGTTCCCCAAAAGTCACCAAAATTTGTATGCAAGCCAGGCCTGGTGATAAATTTGATATTTCATGGTTTGCATTAATGGGCGTGGCCTAACGGCTCAACAGCGCCCCCTAGAATACTTTTCTCTGCCATAACTTTTGAATGGTTTGACATAGAGAGTCGTGGGTGGTGTCATGGGACTCGGAATAGAGTCCTTGACCATAATTGGTGAAAATTAGCCCCGCGTCTTCTTCTGATTGGTTGTCCCTATTTCCTGCTATAACTTTTGAATGGTTTGACATAGAGAGTCGTGGGTGGTGTCATTTCTGATATGCTTATGGGGGGCGGTGTCCGTGAGTGCGAGGGCCCGTTCATCGCTGCTTGCAGCTTTAATTATAAAATGCACTTGCAACTTTTTTATTTTCTAGGAAATGTTATAACATGGTGCACTATGTAATAATACTTATTATTGTTGTTAGTTTAACAATGAATTTATACAAGAGTGACTTTTGTTGTTTTTTATGCAATTTCCCTTAGAGCTATGTAGCCCAATAGATCTATGTATAAAACTCCAAATATAACTTTAGTTGCCTATTTGAAATTCGGAATTATATAGGCCAATGACAAACAAATATTATATATTATATTATATATTATAATATATGTATTTTTATTTTTATCATATTATTTTTATTGTTTTATTGATCGGACCCCAGGAAGAGTAGTTGATGTAAACTACATCAGCTAATGGGGATCCAAATCAAATCAAATCAAAAATCAAATAAACTATGCTTTAGAATTGTTTTTACATAATGCACCAAGTTATTACATTTTCTAGAGAATAAAAAAGTCGCAAGTGAATTTTGTAATAATCTTCTCAAAATGTAATAACTTATTACATAATGCGGCAAAATGTATTACAAAATGCGTTGGGGTAGTTTATTACAAAATGCAGCTTTATTACAAAATGAAATGACAAAGTTATTACATTTTGGACGTTTATTACAAAATGCACCGTTATTACAAAATGCGGCTCAACAAGCCTAAACTAAACCGTCTCACCAGCAACAGGGAATACTAACTAGTCACTTCAACTAATCACAACTAAGTGTCTAAAACGGCTTCATCTTCCGTTTGTAACGTGACCGCAGCAAAGTCACGATGTGCCATTGAGACCTGCCATTGCTGAAAATTAAAGAAACGCTGCAAATAAAAAGAAACGCCGCTGCAAATAAAATAAACACTTTGCAAATAAAAGTAACGCTGCAAACAGAAACAAACGCCGCTGCAAATAAAAGAAACGCTGCAAATATAAAGAAACGCTGGTGCAAATAAAAAAAAACGACGCAAATAAAAAAGCAACGGAAGTGAATTACCGGGGACTATTTTTGCTGATGCACCGGTGTTTTTTATGTGAGAAGAGAAGAAGAAGACGAAGAGGACGTAAGTGAAAAGGAAGAAATAAGAAGAGCGAGGAATAAGAAGAACAACGAACGAGAAAATAAGTGAAAAGGTTAGTGTTCAACGTTGCTACGTGTAATTTTTAATGTGCAACACCGGTGCATCGGCAAAAATAGTCCCCGGTAATTCACTTCCGTTGTGGCTTTTTTATTTGCGTCGTTTTTTAATTTTATTTGCAGCGGGGTTTCTTTATATTTGCAGCGTTTCTTTTATTTAAAGCAGTGTTTCTTTTTGTTTGCAGCGTTTATTTTATTTGCTAAGCGTTTATTTTATTTGCAGCAGCGTTTGTTTCTGTTTGCAGCGTTTATTTTATTTTCAGCAATGGCGGGTTCTCGGCCACCGTAGATGTTGAACCCAACAGCTTCAGCAATATACAAATATATCAAAGTACCCACAAAAACAAAGAGCGTACCTGCTAACGGTGGCCCAAGGAGGACTGGGCAGCACTCCACTATGGTCGTGAGTCCCACGGCGCTGGAGAACCTCTGAGGTCCAACCAGGTCCATCAGCGTCTCGAACAACACCGAGCTGACCATGCCGAAGGCAAAGCCGAAGAAGATGGCGTACACCACCAAGCCCGTATAGCTTTCCACCAGCGGACAGAGGATATGGCACACCCCGTTGTACAGGACAGCGAAGCTGAAAAAGTACTGGATCTTGGGCCGGACCCATTGGGAGTTGGCCAGCAGCCCCATGGACGGCCGGGCGAACATGTCGACGAACGCGAGGATGGAGAGCAGGAACGCGGCGGAGTACTCGTCCACGCCCATGTCCTTGGCGTAGGCGGCGAGGAAGACGATGGGCGAGAAGAAGCCCAGAAACATGATCACGTTGCCGGAGAGGTAAATGAGGAAGCCGCGATGCTTGAAGAGTGACAAATCCAGATATTTGTTGACTATTTGCCAGACGGTGAGCTTTTCCTTGGTGGTGGCGGTGACGGCCGCCAGTTTCTTCTGTTCCTTCTCCACCTTGGCGGGCGGTGGTCCCAGAGGCCTCATGAGGGAGCCAGCCACGCAGCAGTTCAGGAGCAGGCCGCCAGGATGAGGAAGCTGCCTCTCCAGCCAAACTGGTTGAAGAGGTACTGGTTGAGCGGAGCCAGGGTGCTGAGGAACACCGGGCTGCCGGCCATGGCCAGCCCGTTGGCGATGGGACGCTTCTTGTAGAAATATCTGCCGATCATGGTCAGAGCGGGCTGCAGGTTGAAGGCCAGGCCCAGTCCTGTGATAAAAGACGTGTGTAAGACTTGAAACAGAAATGGCAGGAAGATGACTCCAATAATTAGTTGACAAGGACAAAATATACTTTGTTCACGTATCAAACAAACAAAAACAACACTTTATTGTGAGCAGCTAAATACCTCTGACTCATCTACAAGGCCGCCGCAAGGGGTGTGCGAACCGTGCGACTGCACGGGGCCTCGCGCTATGGGCCGTTTTCTTTTTTTTTTTCTTTTTTTTTTCAAAAATTTTTTTTTTTTTCCTTTTTTCCCTTATAAATATCAACAGTCACGTTCCATTACAAACCTAAAAGTGTACTAGTCTGTGCATATCAATAAATATATGTGCAATGATGCGCGTGTCTGTTCAATACAACTGATCAGACCAAGCGCAGACACAAGCTGCTCTGATCCAGACGGTGGAATTGGAACAAACTGTCACACAATGTCGAGAGAACGAGACAGAATCAGGAAATTTCCATCAGGGGATGAAAAAAGAAAAAAACTAAAGAAAATGGAAGAGTTTAATGACTCTCTGAAAGACTCTATTGATAAATTTGTTACAAAAATCACCGATCCGACCGGGTCTCAAGCAGCCGTGGAGCCCTGCGTCGAGGCAAGCCCAGATGATGATGAGGCAGGGGAAGGTATCCAGTATTTTGCTAATTAGGGCCCGAGCACCTTCAGTGCGAAGGCCCTATTGTATCTGTAGGAATTTTTTTTCTTTTTCCTTTTCTTTTTCTTTTTCTTCTGATGGAAGGAGGGCCTTTTTGCCCCCCTAAACGTGCCCAAAAAGTCACCAAATTTTGCATGCAAGTCAGGCCTGGCGAAAAATTTGATATTTAAAGGTTTACATTAATGGGCGTGGCAAAATGGCTCAACAGCGCCCCCCGGAAAACTTTGTGCCTCAAGCCCCACAATACGGTTTGACGTACATGCACGAAAATCGCTACACACCTGTATCAGTACACAACTTAAAGAAAAGTCTCTTGGCGACATGGCCGAAACCGAACAGGAAGTCAGCCATTTTTAATTAATCGTGTCACTTTGGCGCAATTTATGCCATTCCTTCGGCAGTTAATAAGGCCCGAACCGTAACGTGCCCCCAAGTGTGTTATACATCAAAATGTGCGTCTCCATCCTGCGACAACACGAATTACTTTTCTCTTTCAAAAGCGTTACCGTGGCGACGCTAGACGCCAAAAAGCAGCCCACCCTTCATCTGGTTGGTTGAGACCGAAAAAACTTTGCGCCTCAAGCCCCATAATACGGTTTGACGTACATGAACGAAAATCGGTACACACCTGTATCATGTTGCAACTTAAAGAAAAGTCTTTTGGCGCCATGGCCGAAACCGAACAGGAAGTCGGCCATTTTGAACATTCTGAATTAATCGCGTAATTTTGGAGCAATATATTCCATTCCTTCGAGAATTAATACGGCCCGAACCGTAACGTGCACCAAGGTGTGTTATACATCAAAATGTGCGTCTCTATCCTGCGACTACGCGCATTACTTTTCTCTTTCAAAAGTGTTACCGTGGCGACGCTAGACGCCAAAAAGCGTGCCCCCCTTCATCTGATTGGTCCATATTTGATAGTTTCCCAAAAGTCACCAAATTTTGCATGCAAGCCAGGCCTGGCGATAAATTTGATATTTCATAGTTTGTATTAATGGGCGTGGCAAAATGGCTCAACAGTGCCCCCTAGAATACTTTTCTCTGCCATAACTTTTGAAAGGTTGTATAGGTTATATATAGTATTATTACATATTATGCCTGTCATATATTACTACTGTTACACTTTTATATCACCATATATTAAATATATTGTTATAGCTATTATATATTATTATTATTATTACTACATTATTATATTGTTATGACTATTACATTATTATTACAACCATGACTATGAATGTGATGATAACAATAACTGTGGCTGTCACTCTTGAAGAGTAAAATATTAATATATATATATTGGTTATGATTAAGATCATGACTGTAATTATTATTACTACTGTTGTTGTTCTCATTGCCAACATTATCAGCCAACATCACAACCAAAGTTTCTCTTTTTTGTATATTACTATTATTATTATTATGATTTATTATTATTTTATTTTATTTATTTTTTTAATTTGAACAATAATCATGATAATTAAGTTATTATATCATAATTAGAGTAAAGGCGGGGGGGGGGGGGGGGGGGGGGGGCGGGCTTGACTGGCTGAAGGTAGAGGTGGGCGGGGGCCCCAGGCCTGGCTCTGTGGGGCCATGACGGGGCCCTGGCTGGCGGTAGGGGGCAGGTATGGGAGAACCCCATCTCTCTCACTCTCAAAAAAGGGGGGGAGGGAACAATTAAATAAATAAATAATTAAATAAAATAAATGAATAATGAAAAATTGGAAAGCCTCTCCTCAGCGGGCAGACCCCCTCCTTTGGGTCTGGGAGTTGCCCAGAGTAGGAGAAGCACAGGAGGTCGATCCACAACGGGCCGGCAGCCTCCTCTGGGTCTGGTTGCGGTCCAAGATGCGATCCCTCTGACTCTAAATGACATCTAACAGAACTAACAAAATTAATCAGGAGGGGTAGTGGGGGAAAGGGAATAGGGGAAAAGAAAAAAAAAAAAAGAAAAAGAAAAGGGGGAAAAAAATAAATAAATAAAAAAATAAATAAATATATATGTACTTATATAGTAGGGGGGGGGGTTTCCTTTCACTGCCGTCCTACTTGCCTCCCGCTGGGGCTCCCGGTCGGGCAACTGAAGTCTGGTGGGGGCCTCCCGCTCGCTTCCCTGACAACCCGGTCTGACCTCACCCCTCATTGCAAAACATAAATGACCAATTCTAACTAAAATAATTATTACTGGCATTATCATGATATATTGTTTCATATTATTATATTTAAGTTATGAAATCTCTTGGCATGTTAAACTATAGTATTATATTGTAATATATAATAGTATGGTGATATAATTTGGTTATATGTTATAATATTTTATACAAATTATGTTATATTAGGATATTGCTATATTTATATGATATCATGCTACACCACTCTATATGAAAATTGTTTATTTGTTCACTTTCGAATCAATATTCTCAATTTATGTACCTATTTTCATCACCTTATTTACACTCAAACACGGCACGCACGCACACACACACACACACACACACACACACACACACATACTGATGCTGTCTTTTGTCATCGTTTGCACTGTTTGTTAATAAAAAAAAAAAAAAAAAAAAAAAAAAACTTTTGAAAGGTTGGACATAAAGAGTCGTGGGTGGTGTCATGGGACTCGGTATTGAGTCCTTGACCATAATTGGTGAAAATTAGCCCCGCCCCTTCTTCTGATTGGTTGTCTCGATTTTCTGCTATAACTTTTTAATGGTTTGACATAGAGAGTCATGGGTGGTGTCATCAGATTCTTTATGGAGTCCTTAACCTTCATTGGCCTGAATTAGCCCCGCCCCTTCTTCTGATTGGTTGTCCCAATTTTCTGCTATAACTTTTGAATGGTTTGACATAGGAGAGTCGTGGGTGGTGTCATTTCTGATATGCCTATGGGGGCGGTGGCCGTGAGTGCGAGGGCCCGTTCATCGCTGATTGCAGCTTTAATTGAAGAGTTAAAATTGCACATATAGACACCCGATCCGACCCGAAAAACCCAAGCCAGCCATTTTGCACAGGGCCTCGCAAATCTCCAGTCGGCTCTGCTCATCTAGTCTGAGACCAAGCTTGTTAAAGCTTTGAGTGTCATTAGCGTTGATCTAACCTTCCGTTTCGTTTGAATCAGAAAAACCAATTAACTAAAACCAATTACAGCCATCAGGATTTAGTACAGGGGTCGGCAACCCGCGGCTCTAGAGCCGCATGCGGCTCTTTAGCGCCGCCCTGGTGGCTCCTGGAGCTTTTTCAAAAATATTTGACCTTTTTTTCCTTTTTTTCTTCTTTTTTTCCTTTTTTTCTCTTTTTTTTGACATTTTGACTTTTTTATCGAGATTGTACTTCAACATAAATCTCGACATTTCGACTATTTTTTCAAAATTTTGACTTTTTTCTCGAAATTTTGACTTTTCTCTCGACATTTCGACTTTTTTCTCAACATTTCGACTTTTCTCTCAAGATTGTACAACATTTCAACTTTTTTCTTGAAATTTTGACTTTTTCTAGACATTTAGACTTTTTTCTCAAAAATTTTGACTTTTTTCTCGACATTTTTGACTTTTTTCTCGACATTTTGACTTTTTTTCTCAACATTTCAACTTTTTTCTCAACATTTCAACTTTTTTCTTGAA
This sequence comes from Cololabis saira, assembly GCF_033807715.1. NCBI lineage: Eukaryota > Metazoa > Chordata > Actinopteri > Beloniformes > Belonidae > Cololabis > Cololabis saira. The sequence goes on from NC_084609.1 coordinate 27,954,224, forward strand.
ATTTTGACTTTTTCTAGACATTTAGACTTTTTTCTCGAAATTTTGACTTTTTTCTCAACATTTCAACTTTTTTCTCAACATTTCAACTTTTTTCTTGAAATTTTGACTTTTTCTAGACATTTAGACTTTTTTCTCAAAATTTTGACTTTTTTCTCGACATTTTTGACTTTTTTCTCGACATTTTGACTTTTTTCTCGACATTTTGACTTTTGTCTCAAAGTGCATAATGAAAAAAGAAATCTTCCCCCAGTTATAACTAATATAGATACATGCAGCATGTGTTTGTCTTCATTCTAATGCTGAAACATTTTGGGTTGCCGACCCCTGATTTATTTCTAATCCGCTAAAAGCCAGCTAACATGCTAAAATGAAAGAACTATGAGTGCTAGCATTGACAAGATCTTTTTTTTTGTTTGGTGGGTTTTATTTTGGGGGACTGGTCTAGAGATGCTGATAGTTGCTGAGTAAAGGCTGAATTATGCTTCTGCGTCAAAACGACGCCGTGCCTACGGCGTGTGGTTTTTGTACACGCAGAGGACACGCCGTCACATGCGCCGTCAGTGACGTGCACCTCCCGAAAATTGTAACTACGCGTCGAGGAGACGCCGTCCACACGCAGACCGAGAGGGCTGTGATTGGTTCGTTTGAAAGCGAAGCATTTCCGGTTTCCGGTTTGAAGCAGTAGTGAACTTCCAGGGCTTTTTTCTTCGTTTATGTGTGATTTTTTTTGTTTTTGTTTTTTGCACAATAGTTGTCCTTATTTCTTTGATTTACTGTGACCGGAAAAAGTCGGATAAACCATTCAGAAAAAGATCGCTAACTAGTGGCCGCGGGGGGTACTGCACCGCGACCAAATGGAGAGACGGAGAAGTCTGAACAGTTCGTGACGGTGTCACGGGTGCGCCGTGTGCTCTGCGTGTGTGTGACGCAGAACCATACTCAGCCCTTAACGATGTGATGTAGCATCGCCATGGCAACCCGAGCACTAACCTAAACATAAACAGCTGTTATTGTGATGGACATAAACCCTCTCTAGGTAAGTAGAAACATTAAATATTTTATATCCAGGGAACAGTGAGTCGATTCCAAATATGGCTAAAAATACATGGGGGACTATTTTACCGTTACACAGTAATTTAAATGACAGCACGCTGAGTCGGCTGATGCCAACCCTTAATATGTCACAAAGGATATCAGAATAAAGTACATTAAGATGACTTTAGAAGGGGAAAGAAAATACTGCTTCATTCATGGACTTTATTTTTAGCCTCTACTTAGACAAACTGGCTGATCCCATCAACTCAAAAGGGACTTAGACGAATGTATATTTACTCACCGCCGATCACGCCGATGCAGATGTAAAGCTGCATCACGTTGTTGCAGAAGGAAGCTAAGATCATGCCGGTGGCACAGAGGCAGCCGCCCATCATGACGATGGGCCTGCAGCCGTACGTGTTGACCAGTATGCTGCTGATGGGACCTGCAGCAAACAAGAAAAAACATATAAGTTGCATGTTTTAGCTCTGCAGGATTGCGAAGAGCGAGAGCGTAATTATTTAATCAGTTCAGTGCTGCAAGCAGAGCAAACCTGACCCGCTATTAATAGCAGCAAGTGGGCTGTTTTAATTTTTAAACCTGGGACTCCCACCATGTTGTGTCAAATCAAATTAAGAAAAGTGGCAGTTTGATAAATGAGAGAATACTTTTAAGCAGGACAGGTGGTGTGTATGTATGGAACCAATTAAAATCTATTCCTGTCCTAAAAATGACAAAACAGTCTCGGTATAAGCATGTGAGCCTCTTCGTCACAAAAAGATGGTGGGAAAAGAATGAATCAGGGTGTAGCCGAGGCTGATAGTTTAACCGTGATGTCTTAATGACTTAGCAAAAGTCAAACAAAGGTTAATGTGAAACAAACATTCTTTAACTGCTTAAGTTCCCAGTGGGGTTTAGTCTCTTGGCAGATGAGGAGACGCCAGAGGCTTTTCAGGTTCCTCTTGCCGTTCGGCTCGCCGTTTACTCACAACTGTCGGGCACCACCCAACTTTTTTTTTTCTACTCAAAGAGGAAACAGCTCACAGTTCATGTGACATCTTGTGGGGGGATGTGAGCGGAGAACAGGTCCCCCGTGATCCGTTGCAGCCCCACTGCTCTCTCAAGACGCAGAGTTTCACAGAAAAGCAAACTGTCCACTGACTTTTGGACAGAGGTTGGTAGTAACGAGTTACATTCACTCCGTTACATTTACTTGAGTAAGTTTTGGGAAATGTTGTACTTTTAGGAGTAGTTTTGAATCACTATACTTTGTACTTTTACTTGAGTAGATTTGTGAAGAAGAAACTGTTCCTCTTACTCCGCTACATTAGGCTACGTTGAGCTGTTACTTTTCTTTTATCCCTTTTATCCGTGTACGCGTCAATCTCATGACATCACTGGGTGATTCTTTGGGAAAAATGTTTGTTTTAGCATGTTTTGTCACATTTACACAGACTCAAACACACACACAGTTTCTATGAGTTCATGTTTGTTCTAGTTCTGCCTGGTTAAAAAAGAAAAGTACAAAGGCTTGAAATTTTGTGCTACTTGTGCTTAATTTATTTTTTTATTCTGTTATTATTTTATTATTTATTAAAGTACTTGAATTTACTTTAAGATTAATTCAATTTAATTTTGCTATTTCTTATTCATTTTATTGATTTAATTTGCCTGAAGATGATTATTTTGTACTTTTGTCTGTTTGAATGGTTGTGTTAAAAAAATAAATCAAACGTTACTCAACAGTTACTCAGTACTTGAGTAGTTTTTCCACCAAGCACTTTTTTACTTTTACTCAAGTCATTATTTGGATGACTACTTTTTACTTCTACTTGTGTCATATTATTCTGAAGTAACAGTACTTTTACTTGAGTACAATTTTTGGCTCCTCTACCCATTTCTGCTTTTGGAGCCTCGTCGCCTCCACGGATGATTCATTTAGTTTTATCTTCACATATTAGCATTTACTGAATTGTCTCTTATTGGTTTGTGTACAGAATTTCAGGTAATATAGTAAAAAAAAAATGTACATAACCTTTAAGATTGTATCAATTACTTTTCTGGCCACCAGGTGGCAGTATAGCATACTTAAACCCCTCCACTGAAATATTCAACTTTAAAAACATGAATATGGTGTATGGTTTAATTACATTTTACGATATACATTTTTGTGACTGTAAAAGGTCCCCTTTTGCATTTATTTATGATAGAAATAGAAGAAAAATAAGGCTTTTTGCACTTTTTTTTTGTCTCCATAATGTCAGAGCTCATACAGAGCAGGAACGTCCTCCCTGGACAGTATTTCCATCTAATGAATACTAGAGTCCCCCAAACCGAGGTGTAAATTGAACAGCAATAGCTTTTTTTTACTAGGGATGCATCATATTTTTTTTGCCAAAGCCGGTGGCATTTAAAAAGCCACAGCAGATGTGGAGACATCTCACTTAATTTGCTCTGCATGAGTCTTTTTCCTGACCTTGAGGAAAGTTCTCCTCATTTGCATTCGCAGCAGTTATCAGTAGTCTCAGGGGCGAGGGAGGGGGGGGTCGACCAAAACGAGGAAGCCCCTGAGCCTGTACATTACCGCACCAGCGAAAGGCTTATCATCTCCTGGCCGTAGTCCATTTGACAGGGGACAAAACCCTGAGCTAAATATAGCCGCCTAGTTACCAAAAGGGATGACACACACAGATATGAATTGTTTCTCCAGTGAGTCTCTTGACGTCACGATAAGGGCAGGTGCAGCTCATCATGTCAGGATGCCAAGCTTTCCGTCACACTTCAAAAGATACAGCTGAAAGAAAGGGAAGCAAGCAGCTTTTAAATGCTGCCTTGGCCTCAAACTGAGGAGGAGGAACTAACCAAAACCCAGTTTATCTGAGCGGTTGACAGGTTGAGGGGACGTTTACGACACGGCAACAGTTGGTGGCTTTGGAGAAACGGGGCTGGTGCCTTCAACTGTGAGATCAATTAGGGCGATAAAACGATCCCCCCTGGGATGCTGGGTACAAAAGCTACAAAGTCTCAGCTGCAGTCGCTACTTTCCACGGAAAACTTCATTAATTTGATTTATTTGCTACTTAGGAATTAGTCCCAAATAAAGCAGGAGGCTCATTGGATTACTCGACGGTGTAACCCGATCGCCAAAAGACTCCACAATCCCGTTAACGTGCAGTAAATCCAGGGAACATTGGGTTCTGTTGTGACGGAGTTCAAAAACTATCATGGACTCAATACCAAAAACTTGTGTAAAAGTCTAACTTGTGGAACTTGTCTGGGCGCCGTGGCGCAAACAAACCCATGGCCGATGGATGAAAATGAATTGCTGTTTGCCGTCACATCCTGTCTCCTACATGTCTTTCTGAATGACAGTGAATGCAACACACTGAAGGTCAACGCTGTGTGAGTCTCTCTGGATTAGTGACTCTGGTGCAGCAGGAACCCAGCATGCAGCTCAAATACATCACCACACAGCGACGCTGCCTTCGCCGACAGGCCAGCACATCGTCAAACATGCCGACCCCTTAGTATTTTTGTTTTTGCAAAGCTCAATAACTGCACTCGTTTCCGTCAAACATTTCCTGTAAAAACACTTTCACACATCTGCTTTTACTTCCTCTTACATGCACAGCAGTAGTACTGCAGTCGTATTTGCCAGTTGATTTGCCTGTGCAGTCTGGCAGCTGGCCACGCAAATTCTCAGATAGGACAACGCCGTTACCCCACCAACAGCTTTTATGGGTGGAACATTTTCAGGTTTGTAGATAACATTGGATACAATTGCGAAACAAAGCCATCTGTGCAGTCAGGTGCATCCCAACAGATCTCAACCGGCTGGTGACGTTCAACTTTGGCGGCAGACTGCTTGCCACCGAGCAGCTTTGCGGGGTGGTTTGGAAACAATGACTTCCTCTTTAATGTCAACAAAACAATCTCCATTCTGGTGGAGACCAAGTTGTAGTGGATTAGGTCTACAGGGACCTGGAAGAATGCAGCGCACGCTGTGAAACATCTGTGCACATCCACCAACACACCATAATCAAACACTGGCAAGGCTTTTGCGGGTTCTTTCTTGAGATTGTTCTCATGCGCAGCTATAAATCTACAATCTCTCTGGTTTTCTGCTGTGACGTATCGTTTCCCTCCAGAGACTAACACAGTATTATTGTATGAATTGAACATGAATGCTAAAATAATCCCTGGACATCTTTGAACTGTGCAACATGGACAGACACTGATTCCATCCAACTCTGGGTCCCACTAGAGGGCTGGGTGAAGGGATTCAGTCCAACATCAAGCAACCCAACCTGGGACTGGGGGTGAATGGGCTGGAGAAGACGACAAGTGGGCAACAACCTGTAGACACTGTTCACCGCTCAGCCAGAGTAGTAGCCTTCGTCCATGGATAAATGTACCTGCTATCTGCTGCTAAACTAAGCTGCTTCTTCAGATGCCCCATGGACACCTCACGGCCCATCAAGGCCGTGTGTTCGTACAATTAATAGGGCTTCAAAATATACGATTTAAAATATGAATTATTATGCACTGTTGGGTCTTTAATCACGGATCAGAAGTCAAATCAAGAGAGAACTAATTGCTATGTAGCTAAAGCGATGACAGTCATTAGTAGTTCACTACATCGAAAGCCTCTAGTTTTGCATATATTTGTGGCTTTTATATAATTTTATGTGATCACATACATAATAATTCACCCCCTATACCACTGTCAGGGAAGACAATTTTTTTTTTTTCCATGTTTATTCCTGCTGTAAGTTTGATACTTGTACACAGGTTCACTGACGATCGACCCCTAGTGGCCAGTCAAGGAATTGCAATTTTGATGTAGCACCTAGAAGTAATCATCCTTACCTGCTACAGTTACAGTATATTTATTTTCCCAATCTCATTTATACTATATTTGTCACTAACAGATTAACTACCAAGCAGATTTCTTCAGCAAAATAGTCCAAAATAATCTTCACATTTTCTTGAAACAAGGCTTTTTTTTAAACTTTCCTAGAGGCTAGTCCACAAGACACAGCCCAAATCTTCATTTTTTGGGGGCCTTAATTAGGGCCACATTATGACCCATGTGAAAGTTGGCTTATACCATCCTGGCAACATCTGACCCAAATAACACATGCCATCCCCAAAGTAGCTCATCACCTGACCAAAAGTGCCCAAGCTTGTCAAGATTAGGGCTAAATATGTCTGCTGTCTGGGTCCCTTCAACACAAGCATAAAGTCAAAACACCAGTTACCCATTAAGGAGACTAACTCATTCTCCTGACCATTTGAAATTTAGAAAAGCCGTCCATGTGTGGCTTAAAAGGAGAAAGAGAGAGGACGCACGCCGGCGTTAAAGATCCACATCAGAGGGTCAACACCTGTTATTGTGCAAAGACTTTGAATAGTCGAGTGCTGACGTTGGTTTGAACTCAAGTGTACCATGTTTTTACCCTCTTGTGATGACAAATGACTACAATTTGATGTCAGTTCATTGAAATAACTGGTTATGTATCTAACTCGCAACCAAAGCTAATCAACCCTGTCATCTAGATCGTCACCCCGTGGGAGAAATCATTTTTCTTATCTTTTTAAGTCTCAAACAGCAACAAAACAAGAAAAAAGAGGGGGACATCAATCAATTATCCAATCTGGTACTTTCACAACGTAAAAAGAACCTAAAGCATTGAAATCTCAAAACTTGAATGACAGTCAGTTGGCTGCAGATTTTAATGGCTGTAAGGCAAAGTCAATCTTTCTGTGTGCCGACTTCCCCAAAAAAAAAGGTCTGCAGGTTTGCAGCCGCAGGTTTAGGACTGGGCACAGGTAATAAGTGAAAAAGGTGTTTTCCATCATTGGGATCGATTGCGTTATTACTTGTGGCTGTCTGCTGCTGTTGGCTCATTACCAGGCAGCCGCTGGGTAATGACAGAGCTGTGTAAACACCACACACAAGCAGGTGTGGGGAATTAGAAAGGCGTTAAACATTCAAAGAGCGATGGAATCATCAGTGTAATAGACAGAACAAGAGAGCAGGTGTTTAATGAATAGCTGATGAGCGCAATCAATATGAATGAATGAGTAACAAGAGCTGCTCGCTTAGTAACTGCACATATTGACGCCGTCAATATGATAATGACGTCGCGTCTTTGGAGAGCTGAGAGAGAGAAAGTGAGGATCTAAATAAATACCCAAACCCTGTCCCCGACCCCCGGCCCTCCCTTGACCCTCTTAGAGAGATTAAAGTAAGCCAATAATTGGCAATAACAAACTTTCTCAGGACTTGACAAATATATCTACTAACGTTCTCCCCTTCAGGCTGCTTTGACTCAAATAGAAGAAAATCGCCTGTGATTATTTGGATTTGTGTCATAGACTCAAGAGTCTGTCCATCCCACCGTTTCTGAGCTATCGATTGCAAACATTTCATCAACAATCATGCGCTGAGCTGAGGCCTCTTGTTATTTCTTACTATCTAGGTTAAGTTTCACTGCGTTTTCTCCGCACAGCTTTTCTCAGCTTGTTGTTGACCAGCACAGATGGCAACAACAACATAAGTCGTGACGGGAGGATTACAGCGTGGACAGATGGCGCCAACCGGGAGACGGCTACAGCGCTGAAATCAAACTAGGATATGCGGCAAGTGATCAGAGCAATACGCTGGAGCGAGCGATCGGCTGAAAGCATATTCTAACTAGTCACAAGGCTTCTGATTCTCTTTGTATCCACTCATCACTCCTCATCCTTTCTTTGCAGACAAACTGATGCATATGGTGCACGTTCACCGAGTCCTTATTACTCCAACAGACAGAACCCCCATGGGGCTCTACACTACGGTGGCCGAGACCATTGTTGAAAATAAAAGTAACGCTGCAAACAGAAACAAACGCCGCTGCAAATTAGGAATGGGTGATATTTTACCATTCACGATAAACCGTCAAAAAAATTCCCCACGGTAAGAATTTGTCATCTCACGGTAAAAACGATAAATTCACGTTGATGACGTTTTTGTGTAAAGCTGATTTATGGTTCTGCGTTAAATCCACGCACAACGTACGTGAAGGAAGGAAGGAAGGAAGGAAGGAAGGAAGGAAGGAAGGAAGGAAGGAAGGAAGGAAGGAAGGAAGGAAGGAAGGAAGGAAGGAAGGAAGGAAGGAAGGAAGGAAGGAAGGAAATGAGCCAGAAAGAAAGAAAGAAAGAAAGAAAGAAAGAAAGAAAGAAAGAAAGAAAGAAAGAAAGAAAGAAAGAAAGAAAGAAAGAAAGAAAGAAAGAAAGAAAGAAAGAAACCCCGCTGCAAATAAAATAAACGCAGCTGCAAATAAAAGAAACGCTGAAAATATAAAGAAACCCCGCTGCAAATAAAATATAAAAAACGACGCAAATAAAAAAGCCACAACGGAAGTGAATTACCGGGGACTATTTTTGCCGATGCACCGGTGTTTTTACGAGAAGAGAAGATTTTATTCTATAAAAGTAACGCTTCCAACAGAAACAAACGCCGCTGCAAATAAAAGAAATGCTGAAAATATAAAGAAACTCCGCTGCAAATAAAATAAACGCAGCTGCAAATAAAATAAAAAAACAACGCAAATAAAAAAGCCACAGCGGAAGTGAATTACCGGTAGGGGTGTAACGATACACTAATCTCACGATACGGTACGATACACGATATTGAGGTCACGATAACGATACGATACGATATAGCAGTATTTTTTTTAACAACCTTGAATGAAGTAGTCATGAGGAAATTGTCTTTTATTTGAAAGACACAAAATACAAAATAATGCTGTGTGTTTGCCCTATTGTTCCAGTTTGTAATGCTTTATAACTGTTTAAGTTTTAAAGAGAAAGCCAGGCCAACCATTTTCCACAAACTGAACTAAAAGTAAATGTCAGGTTTGCATTATGCATCTTCAGTTTCATACAAGTACAAATATTTATTTATTTAACTAAAATTAAATAAATAAATACAAGTAAATAAATACATACAATTTTACATCATAAAAAGATTGATTCATGCTCACCTTATAAGTGTAAGAGGAGATTTATTTTTGTTAAGAAAGTTATTTTGTTAATTCAGGGTTCATTATTTTATAAATATATTCTTTATATTCTGTAAATCAGGGACTATAATGACACTAGTCAGTTTATCTGTAGTGATTAGTCTGTTTTAGATTGGGCGGAGTGATACAGCACTAGGTGCTGTGTTGATGTTCTAAAATCCTACACTGTTGAGGGACATTAAAGTACACTGGAACTCAGCAGAAGTTTCCCCGTGTTTATCCTACTCACCACCCCAAAAAGGTTTAATTTAATAAGGTAAGGCTTAACTCTACACCAGACTTACATAAGTAAAGGTTCAGACCTCAAAACGGAACTGCAAAACGGGACTAGTTTCTCCTGAGCGGAGGAAGATTTTGGTCCGCGCGGTCCGGCCGCGGTCGGATGCGCGTTTCTAGTCAACACAATAGATTAATATTAATAACCCAATATCGCGATACACTTTGTCACCTCCACGACACGTATTGTGACATTTTTGTATCGCGAAATTTCGTGGCACGATATATTGTTACACCCCTAATTACCGGGGACTATTTTTGCTGATGCACCGGTGTTTTTATGTGAGAGGAGAAGAAGACGAAGAGGACGTAAGTGAAAAGGAAGAAATAAGAAGAGCGAGGAATAAGAACAACGAATGAGAAAATAAGTGAAAAGGTTAGTGTTCTTCTTCTCCTCTCACGTAAAAAACACTGGTACATCAGCAAAAATAGTCCCCGGTAATTCACTTCCGTTGTGGCTTTTTTATTTGCATCGTGTTTTTTTTTATTTGCAGCAGCGTTTATTTTATTTGCAGCGGGGTTTCTTTATATTTGCAGCGTTTCTTTTATTTGCAGCAGCGTTTTTTTTTATTTGCAGCATTTATTTTATTTGCAAAGCGTTTGTTTAATTTGCAGCGGCGTTTGTTTCTGTTTGCAGCGTTACTTTTATTTTCAGCAATGGCGGGTCTCGGCCACCGTACTACAAGGTATCAACACGACAATATGTGGTTTCACATAAAAGACCTGATTCATGGCTTTTCTCTCACTGCCAAGTGGATCATGATACAGAACCTAAATCAGTGATTCTTAACCATAGGGCCGCGGCCCACACTTGGGCCGCGAGCGCCATCTAGTGGGCCGCGAAAAAAAATCAGTTTTGTACATGTGGGCCGCGGGGGCCGCGGGACTGCATAGCAACTCCCGACCAAATGAGGAGAAGAAGACCCTCAGCTAGCTCTAGGTGTAATAGTAAGAGAAAATGTTGTGTATTTATAGAGAAAATCCTTCATTTTGCACAGAGTAGGTTTAGATCCGCCAGGATCGGGGATCGATTACTTGGGTCTGCGCCCAGAGCGAGCGAGCGCGGCGTGCTCATTTATCCTGACTCGTCCGCGCGGCCGGGGAGGTCGGTGCCGCTCGGGCGGTGGGCTCCATCGTTACTGCTGAAGGATTGTACATGTAGGTGTGTCGTCTGGACTGGACTGTTGTTCGGGCTCGCAAAAGCATCGGAAAGTGACTCTGCTGCAGCGGCCAGAGAGCTGCGGGTTCTGCCCGGCTCAGCTGATCAGGCTCGGATGAAGTCCGACACGCGCAGTCCTGACAACTTATTAATGTAAATAAAACTTAGTAAGTTACTTAGTAAGTGATTAGCTTGACTCTTACAGAGATGAGAAGCCTAACAGGTGGAAAGGGAAGTTCAACCCAGAATGGACAGATTCATCCTGGTTCAGTCTTCACACTGGGACAAAACCAGTGTCTCATACGTTCAGAGACCGTGCCGTTCAAAGTGCGAAAGTAAAACGCCACTGAAACAAAACACAAAGTTTTTCATCAAACATTTTCACTCAAGTCTGAACTGAAGTCACAGAAAATAAGCTGACCATCTTAAACATGTTTGGGTCCAGATACAGCTGTGAAGCAGCTTTCTCCACAATGAACATAATTAACTAAATATCGTTCCAGGCTCATCAATGAGCACCTTCTCATGTGCATGAGAACCTGACACCATCCAGCCCAGATTTAAAGTCCTGGCAGGAGAAATTAGAGCTCAGTTCTCTCACTGAACGACAGAAAGTGAGGGCATAAGATTAAGGGGAAGAAAGAAAAACTGCAAAACTTTTAAATTGTTAAGATGTGTTTATATTAATTTATTATAAAAATGTGTTGAGACAATTAACAAAGAAAAGGGGAAATTCAAACTGCTGGTAAAGAAATAAAATAAGATAGCATTTGAAAAATAAAATAAAATCTTATTTATTTATTTTATTTTTAAGAGAAAAAAATGTGTAATTGAAGTTACACATGTTAATGGGCAAATATGTACTTTTTTAATATAACAGTCAGATGCAGATGTTGATACAACTATGAGGCTACTGGAATATATATATATATATATATATATATATATATATATATATATATATATATATATATATATATATATATATATATATATATATATATATATATATATATATATATTTATTATGATGTTCTGGACCTTCGCTGCTATACAGTGTTAATATTTAACGGGCCTCGGGCCACTCTGTACTGAAAAAATTGGGCCCCAAGGTCAGAAAGGTTAAGAACCCCTGACCTAAATCTTAAAAGCAAAGGGTTTTTTTTCCTGAAAGACAACCTCAATAGAAAAACAACAACATCCAGCTGATCCAGCTACTACCGTACTTGGCACAGCTCATTTTACTAAACGTTTTTATCGCTGCACACCAGTCTGGATATTCTTTAGTCCATATCAGTCTCATTAGTTGTACGTCTATCCAGCGGCAGCCCGGAGGCAGTTTCTCATCCGCTGGTAGTCGAATCCGGAGGAAATCTGACAAATATTAGTCTTGAAGTGGAAAAGATTAGGACTAGTTATCTGCAATCATCATCTTGAAAGTTTATAAGGAGCCCAACTTGTGACTTGTTAAAGTTAAAAAGGAAAGATACCAGACAGGAAACCAGGCCACTACAGGCCCTAAGACGGTAAACGGGTGTCATGGAGCGACAGATACAAGACATCGCAACACAAATAGCTGCTCGTACAATAACCACTGACTGTAACAATACAGTACAAACTAGATACAAAAAGCTATTTAAAAAGTAATAAAAGTCCAATTTTGCAGTCATATCTTGCTTTCACTAAAATAAAGTATCACAATAAACTAAAAATTACTATCAAACTAGTAAAATTAGTGTTACATTATGCATTTCTCATTCAGGACCAGAGCTCTGAATAAATAGCACGCAGGACCATATTAGGCTTGAAAGTGAAAACTGGATCTTTGAGAAATGAGAGAAGATACAGGCTTTTATTGTTGTGTCTATGAATACATGCACAAAGTAACTGAGAGGCTCAGAAAGTAGAACCTCCTCAATCTAATCACTCCTTTTCCCCAGACACGAGCCGAGAAAAGCTCAGCTTTCTCTTTTTTTAATTAACCTCTGACTGCATTTATTAATCCGAGTCAATTCATCAAGTTAATTCATTCGCCGACATCCGAAAACGTGCACGGCGAGGATGACTTGGTGTCGTACATTGCTTCAGGCTGATAATTTAGTTAAGCTCTTCTTTCAACAAAGCGTGAAACAATATACACACCGAGCAAGCTCAGCTTTAAGCCAATAAAAACGGCATCCACCTAAACAAGACGCGATCCCAACGCCGAGCGGAAACACCGCACAAAGACTGCCGACCAGCCACGACGCTCCGCCGTCCCGAGAAACTGGAGACTCCAGAGTGCAACCTAGTAATGCCAAGTCGTTAGTACAACCTTTTCGTTGCTCCGACTGGAAAGAAGTGGCCGATTTTTTAAGCTTTTGCTGGTTGTGAAGACGAAATAAAGGTCACTGAAAGCCGTCCAGCTGTTCCTGAGATACGGCCTTGTGCAAAATCCCCCAGCTGAGCATCTGCATAGCAAACTAAAGACGTCCTCTGACTCACAGGCCCCAAAAATACACATATGTATATAAAATAAAACAAGATTAGGTAGTTTGGTACCTGAGAAACATCACAGCCACATACATCCCTAAATATGTCGAAATAGACAACTCTATGTAAACTTTCCTCTTCAAAAATCAGTCCAAAGTATAACACGTGTATTTATCTGTTCCCTCTTGGTTTACTAACACGAATACTTGGTTTTAAATCTTTGCTATCATCTGCTGTACCAAATCTGGTAATTCTGTTTAAGCAGAAAGAAATGGCCACGTAAACACAGCTGTTACAGTCTCCAGCTTCCACCGTCCCCACGCAGATCACGGTTGTTGTAAATGTAACCGTTGCTGCTCTGCAGCTCCCCCCCCTCAGCTGATCCAAATCTCTTCTGGTTTCAAAAACCCTGATAAGGATGACTAAACTGCCAAAGCTGAAGTTTGTGGGCTGATCTAAACCAGCAGCTCACAAGCCGGTGTGACGGAGGCCAAGTCTGTGTCCTGGATGGTTTCACACAGCGGAACAACTCAACCCTGAACCACTTTCTGGTGACACAAAAAAAGTATTTATCGCTATACTAGCAATAGTTTTGAATCTGTAAAAGCTGTTTAAACCTGCAGGCAGAGCAAAAACAAGCGCCCATGTGCACAAAGGCTCAGTAACACAGTAACAGACCAGGAAGCTTGTTCTCATTTTCATTTAGGTGACCGTGTTGATTCAACTTGACTCAACTCTTTGTTCCGGCTGACACCCAAATCAAGATTAAGCTTTACCATCAGAGCCTCATATCATATCATATCATTCATCTATTATGAAACAGAAAGATGTAATTTCACGTACTAGAGAACAGATATTTCAGTGTCTGCTAACACGACCTTGTCCCTTTGTTTAGGGCTTTGTTTAGAATAAAAGAAAAGTGGGCCGTTCAGACCTGCAGGATACTGTGACATCACAAACCCATATCAGAACAGAAGTATCCAGCTTCATCTTTCGATATCTCGGCCAAACCTCACCGGACAAAAAATCTTCTACCCAGATTTCAAGAGTGCCTGACTCCACCCCTTTCAACGTGGCTCCTGTGAACACTGTTGTAAAGACATGGTTGAAGAAGCCTGCTTTTGTACCACGACCTTGTGGTAACTGCCAAAACTATACCAAAAACTTTACAACAGTTACAACAAGTCTCCTTTAAAGGGGACCTATTATGGCATTTAATGTCTATTTTAAACAGGTCTTGAATGTCTTAAAAACAAGCTTTTGATTGTTTTTTCTAAATAAATTAGAAATTCAGCCTCTAAACCATGTCTTTATCTTTACCGTTTCTAACCTCATTATCTATGTGGGATTCTGAGTGGGCGGGGCTATGATAATGAGGCACTTTGCTGATTGACTTCCTGACGCGATGACGCGATGACGCGAATGACGCGATACACCGCTACGAAAAAATGGTGGAAGCTCAGGCCGGCGGAGTTAAGGCTGATTTATGGTTCCGCGTTACACCAACGCATTTAACGCGGAACCATAATTCAGGCTTTTTGCAACGCGAGCGAGCGTCAGCAACAAAATCAATTCCATTGCTTTATTTTCTATTGGACTGTCCTAACTGGCCGCAGCGACGCAGCGCAACGTTTTGAGCTGAACATTTTTGGACGCCCTGCTTCTATTTTCTTCCTGTCGCTCACGTTGAAAGGCGGTTGAAAGCGCTGTAGGAAACAGTCATGGATGAGGAACGGCTGATCCAGTTAGTTGAAATGAGAAGTTATCTCTATGATTCCTCCTCATTTCACTACAAAAACCTCAATAAAGTGGCAGCTGCTGGAGGGAGATGGACAGAGAGCGTCTGATGTCACGCAGTGCTACGCGATAGTCGGACGCTCTCATGCAGTTACACGGTTTTATAGTTGTGGGCGTGGTTTGCATTTTGGTAACGTAACGAAAATTTGCCGAATCTGAACGGCTCGTAGATCCACATCACACTGGACGGCTCATCCGGGCGGCTGAACAGACACTGCAGAATTTGGTTACTTTCCTCCTTCTCTGAGTTGGCAGGCTGAGGGGAGACCACTTTATACATGTTAAAGCAAGAAAAAACCTGTTTTTCATAATAGGTCCCCTTTAAATGCTGAAAACCATCAGAAGTTTAAAAGAGGGGGACAAATATTGAAAGTATTATACATATCAAAGTTTTCAACGAGTATTGGGTCAGAAAAGATGAGAGTCTACATCTCCTAATGACATGAAAGGCAGCAGCGTCTTACCTGCAGCGTACATGACCGCGAGCATGATGGAGGAGATCCACGCGATCTGACTGTAGGAGGCATCAAAGATGATCTGGATGTCTTTGAAGAAGACGGTGATGGCTTTGGGGAACGCGTAGGAGAACCCGATGGAGATGAAGGACGCCAGAACCACAGCCCACCCCCACCCGCCGTCAGGTGGGGGCACGGCGGACGGACCTGGGGCCGGGGGAGGCATCGCTGGCCCGCCTCAAAGCTGACTGCAGAGACGGGAAAAAGGAGGGAAAACAAAGCTCAAAATGGAATGATATAGGATACATCAGATCCAATAAAAGCATTCCTTCCTCGCAGACAATAAAAACACTAAACATCCTTCATTTGTATTTTTTTGTGAATTAATCTGAATTCTTGAACAAATCTTTCGCAACACTTAAAAGTTGGGTAACAGATCCATTTTTGGAGGTATATTATCTGAAATTCTTCGTAAACGATTTATTTAACGTTCTCGCATCAAAATAATAAATATTGATCACCGGAGTCACCGGAGTCACCGGACCGTTGGCTTCTTCTCCGGTGATCAGGGGCTGTCCACTGTGCTTTGTAGGTGTGGCCCACATTAGGGCTGCACGATTCTGGACAAAATGAGAATCACGATTTTTTTGCTTAGAATTGAGATCACGATTCTCTCACGATTTTTTTCCAATATAAAATTTATTGCACTTACTCCCCCGCTGCAACAGCTTTAACTTTGCAACAGCTGAACAAAAATATAATAACAATAAACATCTCTTGTCTTCTTTACTTTTTGAATAATTTAAACAATAATAACAATTTTGAACAATATTTGTTCCTCCCTGAGTTGAACACCCTTTCAGAAAGGGGACTTGTAACAGATCCTGTAGTTCTGAGGCAACAAATTATTCCTCTGGCTGGGATGAACCCCCCATTGCCTTTTGCTGCTATTAAGAAGCTGCCGATACAAAAGGTAAACGTTACAAAAAATATGATGGTGCCTGATAAAAGACTGGCATCAACTTTGTAACAGCTGACATTGAACATAAAAACAATAAACATCCAAAAAAATATATATATATTTTTTTTTTTTTTTTTTTTTTTTTTTTTTTAATTTTTAAATCGTCGTCATTTGGAAATGAGATTGCGTTCAAGCATGAATCGAGATCGCGATTTTTTAACGATTAATCGTGCAGCCCTAGCCCACATATATATATATATATATATATATATAGCCCACATATATATATATATATATATATATATGTGGGTTATATTTTTGTTATCAGAATCCCACCGACTCCTCCTACTCCTACTCCTACAATCTGCTTCAGCTAGAATGACTTACAGAGACATACAGTATTAGGAAATCATGTTTTACCTCTGGTTAATGTGGGACTATAATGGAACTATAATCATAAACAATTATTGTAAAGCTTAAACAATTATTGCAAAGCATAGAGCAGAGTGCAGACTTCTGCAATCTAAAGCGAGGGCGCTAATATGTGTCAGCAGCATGAATAGGTGTGTGCAAAGTTCGAATATCAGGGTGTGAGGAAGATGCAGAGTTCAAGTATCGGGGTGCTAGGAAGTTCAGCTGGTGAAAAGTGCAGCACACGCGAAAAGTAAAAGGCACGATAAGGGCACGCTAAGCACAAGATGAACAACAAACCCCTTATTTGGAGTGAAGACCCGTCTGAACAGGAAAAGCAGAAGTGAGGTCGGACAAGACAGTAGTGTGATCAAATGACCAATGCTATCATCTGTGCGCTTCAAATAAATACAGCCTGCTTACAACAGAGCGGCAGAGTTTCAGCAGATCAGAGACGGATCGCGGGGTCTGTAAAGCTGGGCTCTCCCTTTGCAAAGGCGAACGAAAGAAAGCGTGTGCTGAGTACTTATTTCTCAACCGATTGAACCTTCACTTGCGGCCTTCCTCCTGACTCAGGACCTGGGAAGTCTGGGTGACTTCAACACTACCCCGCCTTTAAAAGACACGCTGGCACTGATATGACTAGGGCTGGGGATCGATTCAAATGTCAAGAATCGATTCGATTCCGATTCTTAAGATTCAGAATCGATTATCAAGATTTGATTCGATTCAAATCCGATATTGATTTGGGTTAGTGTTATTAAAACTGTTTTTTGAGCTGTTGCATGAATTATATGACTGTAGTTATGCAACATATTAATACTAGTATTATATTGAGATTAAACAGCAAGCATTGCAGCTAATGATGCTGTAAGGACCAATCAGCTCCCAGAATGCTGATAGAACTGCTTTCAGAAACATGTGGGTCAGAATTACCAAACAGATCCAGGGAGGAAACAGAGACGGATGAAATCGGTTTTAGTTTATCCCACATTCCATTTTTATTTGTTCCATTTTCGGTCTATTTTGGTTTTTAATTTTTGAGAATTTGGTTTTTAGCATTTTTTGCAAATTCAACCCCAAGACAGTATATAAAGTAATGAAATATAGACAATTTATGCAATTATAACCTAACACTTTAATGTTTTCATACCTTTAAACATATTTAAAGGCAAAAACATGCACAAGTTATTCTCGTGTCAAACAAAACATTCCTTTTTTGTGGATAAACAAAAAAATAACCAAAAGTTGTAATGTAATTATGAAAAAAAGGACCTCCCCCCCCAAAAAAAAAAAAATCGATCTTTAGACATATGAATCGATTTTTAGGAATTAATATGAGAATCGATTTAGAATTGGGAAATCATGTTTTCAACACAGGCCTAGTGTGCTGAGTACTTCAACAATTCTTCAACCGCTTGAACCTTCACTTGCCTTCCTCCTGACTTGGGAAGTCTGGGTGACTTCAACACTACCCCACGCTTAAAAGACACGCTGGCACTGATATGACCAAAGCAAGCCTCAGTTGGTGTCTTGTCCCATTCTTCCTTCCAACTCGTGAACTTATTGAAGGGCAAAGACGGTACACACCGAACCCTCTACATCCTCAGTCATGACATATTCATGTTTGCATGGCATTTACGAGACGTGATCTTGAGAGGGACACATGTTTTCCGCACTGATGCTGCCAACACACCTCAAACATCAAAAGCTGGGGAAACTGTTTATAGGAAACTGTCACAGATCATTACAGACAATCCGAGCTCAGCCAGCACCTCCAGCTCGTATTGACAGTGCACACACGGCCGTGTGATGAGAAGGCTTTGTCCTTGCTGTCAGTCACATGGACAGCTGCCAGTAGCGGAGAGCAGAGTGACACACGAGGACATGCCAGAGCTGCGTATCCCGGGCAACGCCACGGGCGCGCACACACACACAACGCTCCCTATCCGGCGGGGCTTGCACCCGCTGCACCTGAGAGGCCGGACCCGCCCAGTTTTCACCTTGGGCCCGCACCCCCGGCTCCGGGGAGGTAATGGAAACAGGCCGAGGCAGTCAAGTGACGGGAAGGTAGTTATACGGCTCTGTGTACAAAGTAAACACACGCCCTGACAAAGGACAAAAGGCCTTTGTCACACGCACACACACACACACAAAGCAGTTCAGTTCAGAGTCACTTGTCACAATGTATGTGAGGTGTAGCGAGCAGGTGGTTTTGTCCTTTAACTCCGACCAGCTCGGCCTGCAACCAGCCAGAAGTCGGGTACATATACATCTATAAATATCTCACGGTGCTGGCAGGGAGTCCGACTTCAACGGACACAAGGCGACATGTCGACACACACATGATCCAGTAAGTGTGGCGGAGTAATTAACCTCCAGTGGATGGAAAGAAAACCAGTTCGGCCCGGTTCAATTCAGTCGAGCCGCGGCGGTTGGTGTCGCAAAACAAAGGACTTCAATGTGTTCTGGGGCTGGAAAACCACCACCCCGGACATCGTCTGGATCGCAGCACTGCAGCTCTTCAAGCTGCGCCATACTCAAACAATCAAGAGCATTTCCCACTTTAAAGTGAAGAAAGCAGAACAATGATGTCTCTGTTCTGACGTTGTCCTCTCGTTCCCCCCCAACTGTTTTAAACAAAAGCATCCAGCGTCTTTTGAAATTACATTTAAATGCTGTTTTCTTGTTAAATTCAGCAATAAGAAAAAGGAAGTGCACCAATTATAAGATTTTATGTCAGGACCTGATAGAAAAACATCACCGGGCAGTAAAATGAAGTAAATATGACCTCAGATACAATATATGACTGTTTTATAAGGTACAGAACAACAACTAAACCATGATGAGGGAATGATTTAATAGCCTGCCAAAGCATCTTTAGTGGCAATAACCCGAACGAATTGTTTTCTCTTTGACATTATGAGCTTCTTACATCTTGAGGAGGAATTTAACTTTATACAAAGTTGTGTCAATGTTCATTTATGGCCCACTAAGAAGTAATAAGTATAAGAAGTAACTTTACTGGGTCGCTGCATTCAGATCTGCTGGCACGTTTGGGTCGTTTGTCCTGTTGAATGGCTCATTTTCAGCTTTAGCACAGCTCGACATTTGGCTCTTTAATACCTTGGCAAAGACATGCAACGAATAAAAGAAAATGTATAATAAAAATAGTCACCAACGAATTTAATCTTTGACTATTGTTGGCAAAGAAAAAAGAAAAAGATCAATAGAGGCATCACCTTCCTTCCTATCTCTGCTGAGAGTTGCACATGTGCAATAGAGCACAGCGCCAGGGAAAAAATATGGCAAGGGCCGAAGCATCACCACAGCGACTGGCAGCAAAGGTCATTAAAAGATGTATTTTTAAAGTTTTTAATTCATTTAGTAGAAAAACAAACCTCATGCACAATGTGAAAGTTGAGAGCTAAATAAAAGCCACTTCATAATTATGAGATTCATGATCTGATTAGTCGACTAATGATTTCACAGGTCGATGACTTATCGACTATCAGAATAGTCATTAATTGCAGTCCTACTTCGGTACACAGAGGGTCAATTCAAAGAGCTCAAGGTTGATCACTGAGAACTCTAGTGCCTAAAAAACTGGACCTGGCATCGCCGCTCCGCCAGCGAGCTCAACAGCTGGTTTGAGGCATTTGTTCTGATGCCTTGTATTTGCCCAATGTGATGCTCTGCTTCATAGCCAAATATCTCCACTTTGTTCATATCTTTAAAAGAAATTGTTGCAGAAGGGTTGTGGTTTGCTCAGATGCATCATTGCAACCCGAAACTATCCAAAGGGAGAAAGGCTTTCATGTGGGAATCCCTCCGAAAGAGGAATATTTCTTCCACTGACATAAACATTACATTTTCCATTTCTGAATATTTTTCCTCTCTTTAGAAATATGAATGTAAGGGTCGCTGGGTGGCACAGTGGTTAAAGCAAGCGGCACATATACTGAGGCTACAGTCCTCCCTCTCTCTCTCTACCCCCTTCCTGTCTGCACTTTGAATAAAGGCCACTAGAGCTGCAAAAGACCTTCTCAATCCTCCCAAAAATTGCTTCTCTAGATTCATTGCTGACGTAATGCCTCGTTGGCATTGTGTTATTACACGCCCGAATGCTCCAAATCACTCCAACCTGCCAAAACTCCTGCTTTTACACAGACGGCCCCACCTACCGATGAGTAATTACTTAAGTTTATTGGCAGCACCTGGCTGCTACGTGGGAGGGAAGTACTTTCTACTTCAAGTGACTTTATTTACTTGAATAGTCCTTTATTCTAACATATGGGTCCTATTGCTCTGTACTACTTTATTTCCAACATGATAGCAGTGTGAAGTAACGGACATGCTTGAACATACTTAACCCTTGTGCTGTCTTCGGGTCAAAATGACCTCATTCTCCTTCCTTCTTCCCTTCTTTTCTCCCTTCCTTCCTTCTTTCCTTGTTTTCTCCCTTCCTTCCTTCCTTCTTCCCTTCCTCTTTTCTCCCTTCCTTCCTTCTTTCCTTGTTTTCTCCCTTCCTTCTCCCTTCTTTCCTTCCTTCCTTCCTTCCTTCCTTCCTTCCTTCCTTCCTTCCTTCCTTCCTTCCATCCTTCCTTCCATCCATCCTTCCTTTCTTCCTTCTTTCCTCCTGCTCTCTCCTTCCTTCTTCCTTTCCTCTTTTCTCTCTTCCTTCCTTCTTTCCTTGTTTTCTCCCTTCCTTCTTTCCTTCCTTCCTTCCATCCATCCTTCCTTTCTTCCTTCTTTTTTCCATTCCTTCCTTCTTTCCTCCTGCTCTCTCCTTCCTTCTTCCTTTCCTCTTTTCTCTCTTCCTTCCTTCCTTGTTTTCTCCCTTCCTTCCTTCCTTCCTTCCTTCCTTCCTTCCTTCTTTTCTCCCTTCCTTCCTTCTTTCCTTGTTTTCTTCCTTCCTTCCTTCTTTTTTCTCTTCCTTCCTTCTTTCCTCCTGCTGTCTCCTTCCTTCTTCCCTTCCTATTTTCTCCCTTCCTTCCTTCCTTCCTTCCTTCTTTTCTCCCTTCCTTCCTTCCTATTTTCTCCCTTCCTTCCTTCTTTCCTTGTTTTCTCCCTTCCTTCTCCCTTCTTTCCTTCCTTCCTTCCATCCATCCTTCCTTCCTTTCTTCCTTCTTTCCTCCTGCTCTCTCCTTCCTTCTTCCTTTCCTCTTTTCTCTCTTCCTTCCTTCTTTCCTTGTTTTCTCCCTTCCTTCTTTCCTTCCTTCCTCCCTTCCTTCCTTCCATCCATCCTTCCTTTCTTCCTTCTTTTTTCCCTTCCTTCCTTCTTTCCTCCTGCTCTCTCCTTCCTTCTTCCTTTCCTCTTTTCTCTCTTCCTTCCTTCTTCCCTTCTTTTCTCCCTTCCTTCCTTCTTTCCTTGTTTTCTCCCTTCCTTCCTTCCTTCTTCCCTTCCTCTTTTCTCCCTTCCTTCCTTCTTTCCTTGTTTTCTCCCTTCCTTCTCCCTTCTTTCCTTCCTTCCTTCCTTCCTTCCTTCCTTCCTTCCTTCCTTCCATCCTTCCTTCCATCCATCCTTCCTTTCTTCCTTCTTTCCTCCTGCTCTCTCCTTCCTTCTTCCTTTCCTCTTTTCTCTCTTCCTTCCTTCTTTCCTTGTTTTCTCCCTTCCTTCTTTCCTTCCTTCCTTCCATCCATCCTTCCTTTCTTCCTTCTTTTTTCCATTCCTTCCTTCTTTCCTCCTGCTCTCTCCTTCCTTCTTCCTTTCCTCTTTTCTCTCTTCCTTCCTTCCTTGTTTTCTCCCTTCCTTCCTTCCTTCCTTCCTTCCTTCTTTTCTCCCTTCCTTCCTTCTTTCCTTGTTTTCTTCCTTCCTTCCTTCTTTTTTCTCTTCCTTCCTTCTTTCCTCCTGCTGTCTCCTTCCTTCTTCCCTTCCTATTTTCTCCCTTCCTTCCTTCCTTCCTTCCTTCTTTTCTCCCTTCCTTCCTTCCTATTTTCTCCCTTCCTTCCTTCTTTCCTTGTTTTCTCCCTTCCTTCTCCCTTCTTTCCTTCCTTCCTTCCATCCATCCTTCCTTCCTTTCTTCCTTCTTTCCTCCTGCTCTCTCCTTCCTTCTTCCTTTCCTCTTTTCTCTCTTCCTTCCTTCTTTCCTTGTTTTCTCCCTTCCTTCTTTCCTTCCTTCCTCCCTTCCTTCCTTCCATCCATCCTTCCTTTCTTCCTTCTTTTTTCCCTTCCTTCCTTCTTTCCTCCTGCTCTCTCCTTCCTTCTTCCTTTCCTCTTTTCTCTCTTCCTTCCTTCTTCCCTTCTTTTCTCCCTTCCTTCCTTCTTTCCTTGTTTTCTCCCTTCCTTCCTTCCTTCTTCCCTTCCTCTTTTCTCCCTTCCTTCCTTCTTTCCTTGTTTTCTCCCTTCCTTCTCCCTTCTTTCCTTCCTTCCTTCCTTCCTTCCTTCCATCCTTCCTTCCATCCATCCTTCCTTTCTTCCTTCTTTCCTCCTGCTCTCTCCTTCCTTCTTCCTTTCCTCTTTTCTCTCTTCCTTCCTTCTTTCCTTGTTTTCTCCCTTCCTTCTTTCCTTCCTTCCTTCCATTCATCCTTCCTTTCTTCCTTCTTTTTTCCATTCCTTCCTTCTTTCCTCCTGCTCTCTCCTTCCTTCTTCCTTTCCTCTTTTCTCTCTTCCTTCCTTCCTTGTTTTCTCCCTTCCTTCTCCTTCCTTCCTTCCTTCCTTCCTTCCTTCTTTTCTCCCTTCCTTCCTTCTTTCCTTGTTTTCTTCCTTCCTTCCTTCTTTTTTCTCTTCCTTCCTTCTTTCCTCCTGCTGTCTCCTTCCTTCTTCCCTTCCTATTTTCTCCCTTCCTTCCTTCCTTCCTTCTTTTCTCCCTTCCTTCCTTCCTATGTTCTCCCTTCCTTCCTTCTTTCCTTGTTTTCTCCCTTCCTTCTCCCTTCTTTCCTTCCTTCCTTCCATCCATCCTTCCTTCCTTTCTTCCTTCTTTCCTCCTGCTCTCTCCTTCCTTCTTCCTTTCCTCTTTTCTCTCTTCCTTCCTTCTTTCCTTGTTTTCTCCCTTCCTTCTTTCCTTCCTTCCTCCCTTCCTTCCTTCCATCCATCCTTCCTTTCTTCCTTCTTTTTTCCCTTCCTTCCTTCTTTCCTCCTGCTCTCTCCTTCCTTCTTCCTTTCCTCTTTTCTCTCTTCCTTCCTTCTTTCCTTGTTTTCTTCCTTCCTTCCTTCTTTCCTCCCTTCTTCTCTTCCTCCTTCCTTGACCCGAAGACAGCACAAGGGTTAAACCTGTGACTGAGGGAAAGCAGGGATATTCTCCACCTGCGGTACCACCACCATGTTGCTAACCGTATTAATTCCACCTGGACGAGCACCAGGCATATCAATCACGTCATGTAGGGACACGTCGTGTCCCTCCGTGTAAACAAGTTTGGGCTACGGAGCCCAGTCACCTTTCCGGGAACTCTGAAACTCGAACACGCGTCGTTGGATTACTCTGCGGACCTTTACAGGGGCAAGATAAGGTCGTTTTAATTTTGATGGTTGGCCTTATTCCTTTAAACCAGCCAGGGAGCTCCAGCTCCAGCAGATGAGAGAGAGAGGGAGGCTGGGAGACAAAAGGGCGGTCCGGAAGGTTCCCGTCTTTACCTCATCCCAACGTAATAACATGCTGCATTGTTTGTGAGTGGGTACCAAACTGTGTCAGGAAAGTCTGTCGAGATTTGTCAAAAATAAGTCTCCTTTTTAGGCCTTCTGCATGTTCTGTCCTCTCAACAAACCAGCACTAATAAAATAAGATGCTGTAAGTGGTAGAGTTAGAGAACTGGCTTCACCGGCCGAGTCTTCCTGCACAACCAATCAGCAGTAATCTGTTTTAACCGTCTCCTCCCGTAAGCAGTCCCAGCTCCCTCTGACATAACACTAATTATATGCCTTCAAAATGAATCAGATGCTCCAGTTTCGGAGTAAACAGGAGAAGATGAGCTGAAGATGAAGACAAACAGCTCCTAAAAAAAGAGTTAGTTATGTAAAGTGCAGTCTGCTGACGGGTCTGAGCAGCGTGGGTAAAACTCAAGGAACGCCGATGCCGCCCTGGAGCAAAAGTCAAAGTGACGCTTGGGCAGGAGCAGCAGCTGAATCTGCATCCAGCAGCAGCTTTCCTTTGGCCTTAGCCAAGCTTCGCCAGCTAAGTGGATGTTTATCTCCTCAGAGAATGTGTAAACGTCTGGGGAGGACGGGCATTAATAAATGATGCTGCTCTCCGTCCTCCCAGCGGGCGGCTGCTCGCACCAGGTCGGGTTGCAGCACAGCGGAGCCTCATTCATGCCCAGTCAACAGGAAGCCATTACTGGCACTCACTCCTGCGCTCACACCAGTTCACGTCACCAAGTTTTGAATGTTTTTAGCACTAGGGATGGGCGGTATGGACTAAAAAATGTATCACGATAATTTTTGGCATTTATCCTGATAACGATAAAAATGACAATAAAAAAATACCAATTCAACTCCACCTTTGTAACTATAAATCTATCACCACATTCAGTCTTTGGAGCCCCCAAAACACTGCTCTAAAAGATACTAAATGCTACTAAACTACACCAATCTTTCTTTATTTCTTTCTGGCTCATTTCTATCTTTCTTTCTTTCTTTCTGGCTCATTTCTTTCTTTCTATCTTTCTTTCTTTCTTTCTTTCTTTCTGGCTCATTTCTTTTTTTCTTTCTTTCTTTCTTTCTTTCTGGCTCATTTCTTTCTTTCTTTCTTTCTTTCTTTCTTTCTTTCTTTCTTTCTTTCTTTCTTTCTGGCTCATTTCTTTCTTTCTTTCTTTCTTTCTGGCTCCTTTCTTTCTTTCTTTCTTTCTTTCTGGCTCATTTCTTTCTTTCTTTCTTTCTTTCTTTCTTTCTGGCTCATTTCTTTCTTTCTTTCTTTCTGGCTCATTTCTTTCTTTCTTTCTTTCTTTCTTTCTTTCTGGCTCATTTCTTTCTTTCTTTCTTTCTTTCTGGCTCATTTCTTTCTTTCTTTCTTTCTTTCTTTCTGGCTCATTTCTTTCTTTCTTTCTTTCTTTCTTTCTGGCTCATTTCTTTCTTTCTTTCTTTATTTTCTGGCTCATTTCCTTCCTTCCTTTCTTTCTTTCTTTCTTTCTTTCTTTCTGGCTCATTTCCATCTTTCTTTCTTTATTTTCTGGCTCATTTCCTTCCTTCCTTTCTTTCTTTCTTTCTTTCTTTCTTTCTTTCTTTCTTTCTTTCTTTCTTTCTTCTTTTCATTCTTCCTTCCTTCCTTCCTTCCTTCCTTCCTTCCTTCCTTCCTTCCTTCCTTCCTTCCTTCCTTCCTTCCTTCCTTCCTTCCTTCCTTCCTTCCTTCACGTACGTTGTGCGTGGATTTAACACAGAACCATAAATCAGCTTTACACAAAAACGTCATCAACAGGAATTTATCATTTTTACCGCGAGATGACAAATTCTTACCGTGGGGAATTGTTTTTTTACGGTTTATCGTGAACGGTAAAATATCGCCCATTCCTATCTAGCACACATACATTTTTATCTGAGGACGAGAAAATACAGAAAAAGAGGAGTGTCAATTAGGAAGTCTTTTGCAAAATATCAGCGTACGGTCGATAAACTCAATGAAAATATGCAATTGTTTGGTTTAAAGACCTGGTAATGAGAGCTAATGTTGATCCAAATGCAATATATTGAATAATCTAAATCTTGTGTAAACATTTCCAGAGAAAACCATTCAAAAGGCGTGCCGTCTCCAGCCTTTCCACTTCTCTGGAACTGTACCACGTGTGCAGTGTGTTTGTACACCATTACTCAACAACCAAAATAACAGTGCGTCTACGGGAACCGGCCCGGTGAATGGGAGTCTAATCCCGAAGACGAAGCTCTCGTATTGGCCCTTTAATCAAAGCTGCAGATTAAGCCGTTCTCCGAGTTCCACACACTGGATCTAATCCACGCTAATCAGATTACAGGCTGCCCACAGCAGCGCTCGCTGGAGATACGGGTCTTGATTGATTGAACGTGACGACGATGCAAGATGGATCCTCAGACCGTAAGGAGCTTAAGTTGATGGGTTGGAATATGAAGCCCTGAATAGATTGACCGTAAAAGAGCAGCGACAAAGCTGGAGAGGAAAAACTGGTGCGAATTCAGTCCTGCAGAGCCTCTTTATGACCAACCACATAAGTACATAAGAAGCCGAGCAAAGCAGCGTCCCCGATGAGACGCTACAATGTCAACATTTCCCAATATTTAGTTCCAAGTAGGGATTTCCATCGAGCGTCGTCTTCGCCGTGCCCATCACCTAACGCTGATAACGCCGGGCCGCGCTCAAAGCTGAGGACTGGTTCGGCTGAACCGCAGTGCATTTCACTCCCACGCGGGGGGCAAGAGGCAATCCCCAACCAGAAGGACTTGATTGTTTAGACCTTGGGTAATTATTAAGTTTTATTGACCCCTGCAGGGGGAAACTCTCAGTATTTTCTCCAGAGGAAGCTCAAAGATCAGCAGCTCGGGCTCTTTATGGCAGATTGAGTAACTCTAGCCACCCTCGGCCCATCACCCGCGGGGGTGAATGTATGTGGCTAACATAATCAATAAATCTCACCTCGCTGTTTTAAAACATAATTAAATACCGGTACCCTTGAGTCCTGCAGCTGAGTCCACCTGCACTTTGGCAGAGGACGGAGCCCCGTGCACAAAGTGATGAAAATAGACCTTAAATTAATGTTTACATATGAGAACTGATGGACCGTAGACAGAAAACAGAAGTGCTTGGAGATTAAAATGTACATAAGATTGATTAAATTAACCTGAAACATGTGTTCAGAAAGGCCTTTAACATAAACCTGTGAGGAACATCGAGGCTCAACAGGTTGAAATGTTTATTAGCGGACTGCTGCTTTTCTTAAAGGTCAGAGTCTCTGAATTCACTTTTGGTTCTTCCTGATTTACTTTCCAATAATTATACTCAACCACGTAGAGTAACACGACCAGTGAGAGATAGCAGAGGCTGCAGGTTGTGTTGTCCACCAGAGTCATTGTCAGGCTCTTTAGCCTGGGTTAGCAATGTAGCAGTTTCATAGCTGCGGGACGTTGTTTTCAGTCATAGTCAGCAAGCGTTAGCAGCTGAGCGTGGACAGCTAACGTTCCTGGCTAGCCCTTCCTGAGGAGCACACCCGGCTAGCTGGTTGCCACAACAGTCCAGGGGGTGAAACATCTGGGCCCAGAATCTTCTTTAGGACTAGCCACTCCAACCTGTCTGTATAACTAATAGCACAACGAGCCATATTACCGTTATAATAGAGGGAATGTGCATGACGTCACAGATGCGACTTCAAAGCGGGTTTCGCCCACTGAGTGTCAGAAAGACTGAGTGTCAGAAAGACTGAGTGGCAGAAAGACTGAGTGTCAGAAAGACTGAGTGGCAGAAAGACTCCGTGGCAGCGTAAACTTTCAGTTTGAGCAACTGCAAAACATCTAAAATGGTAAAGAGCTGTTGTGCGATCGACTGTACTCATAGATTTAGCAAGAAATCGGAGTTATCGTTTTACAGACTGCCGAAAAATAAGCTTAAGAGAGACAAATGTATCGCTGCAATTCACAGAAACAACTGGATTCCAGACACCGATACGTGGATTTGCGGTTCCCATTTTGTATCAGGTAATGTTGGATTTTTGGGTAGCTAACGTTAAACGGTCAAATCATAAAGTTCGGTGTCCCCATTACTTTAATTTCACCAACAAATCCTGCCTTGAAGTAGGACCAAGCGTCCAGACTTTTGTAAGCCTTCAAGCTTTGCTTCGCGTATTTCCCCGGCGTAGAAATTAAGTTCATAAAAACATCAGGAAACTCTATCCGTGGCCAAATATTAATGTCCATGGACCACTGGTTCTTGGTAACTGTACCAAATATTAATGTCCATGGACCACTGGTTCTTGGTAACTGTACCAAATATTAATGTCCATGGACCACTGGTTCTTGGTAACTGTACCAAATATTAATGTCCATGGACCACTGGTTCTTGGTAACTGTACCAAATATTAATGTCCATGGACCACTGGTTCTTGGTAACTGTACCAAATATTAATGTCCATGGACCACTGGTTCTTGGGGTAACTGTACCAAATATTAATGTCCATGGACCACTGGTTCTTGGTAACTGTACCAAATATTAATGTCCATGGACCACTGGTTCTTGGTAACTGTACCAAATATTAATGTCCATGGACCACTGGTTCTTGGTAACTGTACCAAATATTAATGTCCATGGACCACTGGTTCTTGATAACTGTACCAAATATTAATGTCCATGGACCACTGGTTCTTGGTAACTGTACCAAATATTAATGTCCATGGACCACTGGTTCTTGGGGTAACTGTACCAAATATTAATGTCCATGGACCACTGGTTCTTGGTAACTGTACCAAATATTCATGTCCATGGACCACTGGTTCTTGGTAACTGTACGGGTCACTGTCAAGTCCAACTGCCTTTAATTTAAGCCGGTTGCTGACAGGCTACCAAGCCGGGTTTAGCCACTTGGTTCAAAGCAAACACCAACCACCTCCTAAGTTTCCCATGTGCATTTTTTTCTCCCCATGATGTTGTCTTCCAAACATTAGCTCTCTTGTGCTTTAACCAGAAGGAAATGTCCCTTGTTTGGAATGTATTTCATCAAAAATACAAGTACTGGAAGTGCTTTCAGGCATCTGACTTAATAAAACACTGAATAAAACTACAAGTCAGTGTGTGTGTGTGTGTGTGTGTGTGTGTGTGTGTGTGTGTGTGTGTGTGTGTGTGTGTGTGTGTGTGTGTGTGTGTGTGTGTGTGTGTACCTCTGTCAAGGACATAACCTAATACCTCAGCTTGGTGGGAAAGAGACAACAATGATGTCTTTGTGAAAGCGGTCCAGATCAGCCTATCAGGTTGGATCAACAGCGAGGGCCGGAGCGGAGACCCCGGTGTTGCGTTTCAGGTGAGCCTGAGCAGAACGGGGCCGGGAGGGTGTGGCCACGATGGCGAGAGGCTGAGAGCAAACAAGGCCTGCCTGTGGACGTGGAAAGTCACTGGGTTTCAGGGGCTCGTGTTTGGACTGACCGTTTCCCACCACTCCTGCAGTCTCGGGAGCAACAAAACACGATTCTGTTCAGACGCCAAAGGCTGCCTGGAACCGAGCAGAGAAAACACGCTGTAGATCCGCACACGCCAGGAGCACAAGGCGGGCGGCTGTACTGGCGGATTATTTATGTTTCTAAGGCACTTTTTGTGTGCATCACAAACCGAACGCCAAGAGCGTCACCCCAGACGGCCCTGCAGACCCGTGTATGGTATCACTCAGCAAAAAAGCTCCAGCGTGGACTCTGTGTTTTACATTCTTTCTTTCTTTTTAACCAGTATGGAAATTATTCGCCGTTAAAAAAGATTCAACAGATTACAAAATAAATTAAAGCTGCAAGCAGCGATGAACGGGCCCTCGCGCGTGCAATTTTCACCAATAAAAGTCAAGGACTCAAAACTAAGTCCGATGACACCACCCATGACTCTTCATGTCAAACCATTCAAAAGTTATGGCAGAAAATAGGAACTATCCCATATCGACCAATCAGAAGAAGGGGCAGGGCTAATTTGCACCAATTATGCTCAAGGACTCAAAAATTAAGTTCGATGACACCACCCACGACTCTTTATGTTCAAAGACTATGGCAGAAAGTAGGAACTATCAAATATGGACCAAGATGGTCCCCCCCCATGAGATGAAGAGGGGGCGCGCCTTTTGGCGTCTAGCGTCGCCACGGTAACGCTTTTGACTGAGAAAAGTAATGCGCATGGTCGCAGGAACGAGACGCACATTTTGATGTATAACACACCTGGGTGCACGTTACGGTTCGGGCGAAGCGGCCAAAGAAATGGCATAAATTGCGCCAAAATTACACGATTAATTCAAAATGACCGACTTTCTGTTTGGTTTCAGCCATGGCGCCAAGAGACTTTTCTTTAAGTTGCGACATGATACAGGTGTGTACTGATTTCCGTGCATGTACGTCAAACCGTATTGTGGGGCTTGAGGCACAAAGTTTTCTAGGGGGCGCTGTTGAGCCATTAGGCCACGCCCATTAATGCAAACCATTAAATATCACATTTTTCGCCAAGCCTGGCTTGCGTGCAAAATTTGGTGACTTTTAAGGCATGTTTAAGGGGGGCAAAAAGGTCCTCAGATACAATTCCTACAGATACAATAGGGCCTTCGCACTGTCAGTGCTCGGGCCCTAATAACATGTGATAGATTTGCTATTAGTCACATGTCAGTCTCCATCTATGGTCATGGGCTGTGAGTATTGAGCATCTGGTCAGGATGGCCGATGTTTTGAGCCTCAGACCGAGGCCTCGCGGCACATTCAGGGCCAGTGAGGTTAAACCTCTCCGCTTGGCTTGTGATGGACGGATGATCGCGCTTAACCACACAGAGTCATGCCAGTAATCACGATTAAAAGAGTTTGGCCTTAGCCTACATCCCTCTGTGGTTGTTGGCGTCCATGTTGTTGGCGTCTTTTCTGCAGCCCTGTCCCCTCCACTGCTGAGCTGGCTTTTGTTTACTTCCTAAAAGCATCTCAGACATAGTAACAGAACATAATAAAGCAGAACATCTGCGAGTTGGAGCCAATAAATGTTGAGCACCAGTAATTTTTATTGACACTTCAGCAGGCTATCTTTACAGCCCGCTTGACAAGGACTAAGACGTCCCTGACTACCGGAGTACCATGGATTACTCTGGTCTCGGTTGCACATGAGTGCGATTGCTGCCTGTATACATGTCAACACGCTGTTACGCTAAGCAGCCGTTTGTTTACGGGAAGCACACGCAGTCACAGATTAGGGGCAACGCAGGAACAGTGCAGAAAATGTGATGGCAACAATCCTGACTGTGGCTTTGAAGATGATTTATAAACCTGCTGGCTGGAGGAACCTTTTTAACAGCAGTACGTTAACAGGTCAAGCCTACGTTTCTCATACTCCCTCCTCCACATACGTGCAAGGAATCATGCTGGAGCATGTCCAGAAAGTTCACACTAATCTAAAGACTTTAGGGTTAGTCGTGCTTGAGCACAGTATGGATTGCATAGCATGTTATTAACCTAAGGGCTCTGTGTAATTATATGTTCCTTGGTGGAACATTTAGCAGCAAAAAGGCAGAAAGGAGTGGCAAAAACGACCATTCAGGTTCCAAACATGAACATTTATTTTATTTTTATTTTTTTTAATCCCGATTTTTCCCTATTTTATCACCCAGTGCTCCCACCTCAGTCAGTCCCGGGCATTGCTCCCTCTACATACCCCGGGAGGGCCTTGCACTGAGCTCAAGGCCCCGTTTACACGTAGCAAACACGGTGGTGTTTTCATGCGTTTTGGTCGTTCGTTTACACGAAAACGAAGCTCAAAGTCACCAAAAACCATCAGTTCTGAAAACTCCGGCCAAAGTGGAGATTTGCAAAAACTCCGTCTTCACGTTTGCTTGAAAACAGAGAGAAACGGACATTTAGGCTTCAGAACGTCACATTATGCGACAGAAACGTCACCAGCGTCATGTGTGCGACCTGTGTTTACAATTTGTTTGACCACCGTCAATATTTTCTTGTATTTTACCTGTTTTATATTCTAAAGTCACACTTAAAAGGAACTCCACTTCTCTGTCACTCCAAACGAAAGACTCTCGTTAATCTTAAAGTAACTGAAAGTTACTCGTGTCATTTGTTGATGTTTTTTTCCAGGATTCTGGTTGGCTAGCATGACTTTATCTTCTCGTTACACTGCCCCCTGTAGGTTTGGCTGATCATAGCACCTTAACAGCGTATTTATGCGGGTTCGTGTAAATGATGGTATTTTTCAAAACGTAGAGGGGGAAATATCCATTTTTGTAAATACTCAGCTATGTGGAAACGTGGCCCAAGTCTCCTCCTTACTTGTGGAGTGAGCAGGCCGCTTCTTTTCACCAGACAGGGTGGGGCTTCTCTGACCGGACGTAACGCGTGGAAGGATCACGTTATTCCAGACAGATCCTCCCCACGAAAAGTTACTTTCATCAATGAAAGTTATGACTAAATATCGTCGTCAATGAACCTTTATCACCTGAGGAAAATGAGACGAGACGCAACAAAAATAATGTTCATGTGACGATAACGATAATTAAATATATAATGCAATATCGTAGACGAATAAAAACGACACTAAAATGTAGATCACAAAAGAAAAACTGCTAAAATGTGTCTTCAGGTTCGTAGACCAAAACGAGACAAGAGGAAATGTTCTACCAAAGATCCTTAATGTCCATGTTTTCAGTAGGAGTTAGAGGCTGATGCCGTTAACGCAGAGCTCTAGGTTCACATCCATTAAAAACAAAGTTACATAGAGAAACGCGGGGATCTGCTCTGGGGCTGGAAAAGAAGAAGAAAATCCATCTTTGGATACAATTTCCTACATAGACGTGGAAAAGAAAACCCAATGTGTCGTCGAAAAAGAAAAGGATGGGGAGAAATGCGGAAAAATAAATATGTTGTAAACTCAAATTAGAGTCTTCTGTATCTGGAATGAGTGTATTCTTGAGTCTATAAGGTAACAATAATATAATAATAAGATAACCTTGTTTGAATTGTAAAATGGGTTTTGCTGAATACAATCTTTGACTAAAACTAGACTAAAATGCTCAGACTTTTAGTCGACTGAAACTTGACACGACTAAAAGGAGTATGACCGTCACTAAAACGAATAAAAACTAAAATGATAGCTGGACCCAATACAAAGACTAGACTAAAATTGAAACAGGCTGACAACATCAACACTACTCCCCACACATCTGGCGCCCCGGTTGGCCGGAGGGGGCATGTATAGCCCAGGACTGCTGCATGTTTTTGTGAGGGTAGCTCACATTAGCTACCCAGGGGAACACGGGGAAAACATGCAAACTCCACACAGAAACGCCCTTTTGCCTTTCAGAACTTAGCACGCACTCAACTGTTTTTTCTCTGGAGCCAGCAGGTGACTTCACTTGCAGCTGAAAACAAGGCGGTCCTGTTAAACTGAAGAAAGGTCAAAAATACACACCTTTGAAGGGGAACTTATGAAAACAGGCCCTCTTCTAGGCCTGAGTGGATTTATCTGAGAGTCTGAAGTCACTCCCAGCTCAGAAGCTCCAACATAACACTGTTGCATTGTTTGGAAATGTCTCAGTAGGTTGTGTCAGATCAGACAGCATAATAGGAATAATAATAATAACAAGCCCCTTGTAACCAGATGAAACTAACCTTAACCAGACAAAGGTTTAATAGCAATAAAAATAGGAATTGAAATTCATATTCGTATCAGGTAATTACAATTAAAATATTGTTTTATTTGGTTTTTTTACAAGTCGTATAAAAAAGTTGTTCTGTCGCTTTAAGAGAGTTCATTGTTACAGCTAACTGTTACGACAAGTTAGTGGCGCAAAGGATTTAAATATGTAAAAGCTATAATGAGAAGCTCACCGGTTGGATCTAAACGTTTGATAATTACTCCCAAAAAGGATGAGGTGATACTGAATCTGATGCCCTTCACGTATCAGAGTGAAAAAATAAGCTTGAAGAAAATACACGGCATATTCACAGAATTTTATTACCTGTTTTAGTGTAGGTGTGAATGTAAATGTAGTTGTTGATGCCCCAATTTTTGTTTCCTTTCTTTACATAAATAAACCGGTATTTCAAACTAACCTGTGGTCTGTGGTGCGTTCTTATTATTTAGCTAAAACGTGCTCCTCTGAACCCAGAACCTGGTCATCAATAACCCAAATCCTACACATACGTTTTATTTAGGGTGGATCTAAAGCCGTTTTTTTACCTAACGGGACACCAGCTTGACAGGAGCCGATTCCACCCAAGAGTTTGTTGGGTCTGAAGATGTCTGCCCTACCTCAGTTACCACAAGTTCCCTACTACAGCTTAGCATAACTTGTGCTAACCAATATTACCTTACATTCATCCTGATTTCACCTGTCCGTCATTTCAGCGACAGAAGTGACATCTGAAAGGAGCCGAGACAGATCTGACGGAGCATTAGCAGGACTCCCTCAGAGCTACCGTCACCGTCTGTCACCAACCACGTGACAGTCATATCACCTTCACGGGTACAGCAGCGATGGTCATGGCGGTCTGTCAGTGATACCAGCAGCACGGCAAACCATCCATCCATCCATCCATTTTCTACACCCGCCTGGGTGAAATGGTGTTTGTTCTCTGAGATGTAAGTCGTTTTGTAGTAGTAGTAGTAGTAGTAGAAGTAGTAGTAGTACTACTACACCCTGAATAGGTCACCAGTCCATCGCAGGGCCACATATAGGCTACAGACCAAAGACCAGACACACTCGCACCTACGGGCAATTTCCAATCACCAATTAACCTACTATTAGGGCTGTGCGATTAATCGATTTTAAATCTAAATCGGATTTATTAATCAAAATCGATGTTAAAAAAGGAAAATCGGAAAATCGATTTTCCTTTTTTGCAGCTGCATTACAGACAGAGCTCGTCTAGTCATCTTTGTTTGGTCAAGAAAATTGTAAATGTTGTCACTTTACTAAACTCAAGGAGGATTTACAGAATCTTTCAATTGCACTTCATTCCCAATAGGGAAATTTGTTTGCTATTTTTCTTTAAAAATAAAGATAAAATATTTGAAACAATTTATTCCATTGTCTTTTGTAGTTTTACCAAAAAAATCGAAATCGAAATCGAAAATCGGGTTTTCAGAGAAAGAAATCAGGATTTTATTTTTGTCCAAAATCGCCCAGCCCTACCTACTATGCATGTTTTTGGACTGTGGGAGGAAGCCGGAGTACCCGGAGAGAACCAACACAAACACAGGGAGAACATGCAAACGCCACACAGAAAGACCCCTGCCGGGCCAAGGAGTCGAACCAGGAACCTTTGAGGCAACAGTGTTAACCACCAAGCCACTTTGCTGCCACGATCACAGTTCACAGTGAGTTCACAGTCACAGTTCACTTGACAAAGTCGCTAAAGTGACGACAGCGAACCGTTTGACACCACAGGTTTCAGTGTAGATGTCGGTCAGGAAATGGTTTTATATACTTTTACTTGATAACATAGATAAAGTTTCCTCCCCACTGCAGTTGTCACAGATGTAAAATCTATCTGTGGGAACCAAAACTGTTAGGTTGCCAATATGCTTCTTTCTCCAGTAAGTTTGGACACTTTAACATTGAGCTCAGTGTTGATTCTGGGCTCTCGTCAGTCCAGCGCGCAAGATGTAGCCCGTTGGTTCATATATCCAAGGTGACGTCAAATTAGTCCCGATAAGAGTGGAATTATCCAGGTTATTTCCAACTTCATGACATTAGCTATTAACTTGGAACTGGTCATCACAAAACATTAAACTTTAGCTTCAAAACGAGTCCAGTGTATGACTCCACTCCCTGAAACTGGCTGTTGTGACCAGAGCAGTAACAGACATGGCTGAAACTTTAGCTTTTGTAGTGTATCTTGGTGATATTTTGCATTATTTATTCAAAACACGCTAGTGAGACCTGCAGATATGTTATTTCTGTTGTGATAAGGGTTATATGCCGCTTCTTTAACTTGGGATGTCTGTTGCTATCTCTATTGCAATTCACTATTACCTGACTGATGTACCTGTGCCTTTTTGTTTGTTTTGTTTTTTTTTTATTTAAAATTTAATTAATAATTCTCATTACAATTCTTTATTTATTTCTTGTAATTGTGTATTTCTGTCGTAGTTTTATTTTTTTATTTTTTTTATTTATCTATATAATTATTTTATTGTGGTTGTTCTAGTTTTATATAGATTGTTCGGGTATGCTGCAATACTTAAAGGAGCATGAGGCTCCTTTTAAGAAATGAGACTCTCTAGCGCCACCCTTCACCACGACGGCCGTTGGGGGTACTGCAGCCAACAGTGAAGCCGGCACGGGAGAACGGGGAGAACGCGCATGCAGCGTCATGTGACGTCACACCCGCAGCCCAGCGC
The DNA here is from genome assembly GCF_033807715.1 of Cololabis saira. NCBI lineage: Eukaryota > Metazoa > Chordata > Actinopteri > Beloniformes > Belonidae > Cololabis > Cololabis saira. Next base: position 27,990,823 of record NC_084609.1, read on the forward strand.
GGGAAATTCGGGACGGAATTGCAGCACATTTTGCAGCACACAGCCTGTTCAAGGCAACGGAGAGATACACTAGAGGGCTCATTCTTTTGGGTTTGGAACGCTTCATCTGACATTATTACCGTATTTTCGCGACCATAAGGCGCAACTTTTTTTTTTTTTTTTTTTTTTAAATGTGCCGGGCGCCTTAAGAAACGGTGCGCCGTGTCTATTACCTGAATTACGGTAATGTAAGGCCGGCCATGAGAACGGTAAAGGGAGAAGGGGGCGGGTGAAGCTGAATGAGACCATCCACTGAGCTGTTTAATGCGAAACAGAAGATGAAAACTTTTAAGGATTTGCTTGATGTGTAAAGTGAAATAAAATACAATCAAACTAAGTTTTGCTCCCGCTCTATTTAAATAAGCACACTTGTTCTGCAGCGCGCGTGTGTTTTGCATGTCGGAACCGGTGACTTTCCCCGGTTAAAGCAGCGGCTGGAGCAGCGCGGTGATGGGCGCTGCTGCAACCCGACTTCCTGGTTCCCCAAGCGGTCCAATCGACCTGGTTCCCGGCCGCTTTGCGAGCAGAGATTTCTGGGGTCTGTCTCAGGTCTGGTCAGCTTCACCCTCCGAAATTTGCAGCCAAATCTGTCGGTTACAAACCCGGTACCGGACCCCGACATGCGCGGGTGTGTATTCGCGGCGACACACACAGATTCTCATTTATGTAGCGCTTGACTGGCGCAGCTGATGGACAGAAACCTATGGTGATTTTTAAAAGAAAAACTTTGCATAAGACGTTTCCAGCCGGAGTCATTATAAGGACGAATGGAAAGGGGGGGGCTGGATGAAGGGATGATGATGATCAGGTGGCTGAGACAGGTCTGGAAATTCGGACTGGAGCTCCTGTCGGATACAAACCCCGGTACCGGCTCCCCGACAGCGCGTGTGTGAGCGGGTCCAGCGCGGGGGAGCAGACGGGGAGCGGACCCGGGACCAGCGCAGAGCGGGACCCGGGACGCGGGACGCGGGACCCGGGACCCGGGACGCGGGACGCGGGACCCGGGACCCGGGACGCGGGACGCGGGACCCGGGACGCGGGACCCGGGACCGAGGCAGTCGGGAACCGCAGCACAACGCAGCACAACGGGGTATGAAACGTTTATTTTCTTACCTTTATTTATTCAGGGGTCTGTCCCAGGTCGGAACAACTTCACCCTGCGAGATTTTCAGGCAAATCTGTCGGTTTGATCTCTGGTAGCCTAACCAAGATGCAGAGGATGCGCTCAGGAGCCGCCAGGCTCCCGCCGCGGGTTTGCCGGGCCAGGGCGCACCATCCCCGGGGCAGATCCGGCCGAAATGCCGCTGGTATTTCCCCGGGAGCCCCTACTCCCATACAGGTGGGTGGTTTCGGTCCCAGCCGGTCCGAACAGGTCACATTCCCGGTTAAAGCCGCTGTGACGCGCGCTGCTCCACCCCGCTGGGGAGAGACGGGCTCTGCGCGGTGGAGGATCCGCACAACGGGGTATGAAAAGTTTATTTACTGTTGTGCAGAAAGTGTCTGACAACGAGGAAATTCGGACTGGCGCAGCTGAATTAGTGGAGCTCTTTAATGCAGAAACAGAGGTTTTGCTCCTGCTCTATTTTTTAAATAAGCGCTTGTGTGCTTGTGTGTGCGTTCTGCATGTGTGTGCGTTCTGCAGCGGGTGTGTGTGTTTTCCGGCCGGCGTGTTTTGCGGCACGCGTGTGTGCAGCTCTGCTCTGTAGACTGCGCCTTTTGGGTCGGTGCGCCATATGTATGTTTTAAATCTAAAAATGACACACAAAAATGAGGGTGCGCCTTTCCACACGGTGCGCCGAATGGTCGCGAAAATACGGTACTAGAAAACTTAAAACGTATACGAATTTTTTTCATAAATCCTGCCTCAATCCGGCCTCAAGCTCCTTTAAGTGACCACTGTCTTTTTCTGTTGGTTTTCCTATTTAAAAAGGCCTTGGCCTTGAGAAAGGTCGATGACCGAAACGTTGGCCCAATAAAACACTAGTCTGGTGAGAAGAACGTGTGCGGGAGTTTTCTTTTTAAATTGGCTGCAGCTTTCCTCCTCCGACGCACCTTTCTGCATGTCTGGTGTGCAAAAAGTTTTCTACTTCTGTTGTTTTTCCTAAAAGAAAAATGTATGCTTAACTCTTTGTAAATGTTTTTATATAATTGTATACATCTGCAAAACCCAATAAAATAAAACACGCTGCAAACTTTTCACCAAGATCGCAGGAAAAGGAGTAAAGGCAATCATATTTCCTGTTTAACACTTCAAGAACGTAGCACTTTGCTGAGGTGTGGCAGAGTAAACACGTTCAATGCAACACAGATGGCCACGTGCAGTGAGTGACTGTCAGACATTGCAGTGGGGAACATGACCTCCACCTGCAGCAGCGGTTACCAGCATGACCGCTACTCCCCGCTCACTGCATCCAGCGTCATGCTGAAACTTCAAGTTATGGTAACTCAAGATTAGCTCTAAGGTAACCTCAGACTCACAGTCGTCCCTTTGTTTTAGACACAGAGTTCAGCATAAAGATCTCTAAAATTGAAACATGCATTTACATTTAGCAAAGAAACACGCTTGAACTTCATCAACAAGCATGAGAAAACTGCAGTGGCTTCCTGTGAAAGCTGCAAACCAGCAGAAAAGGCCATCAGCGGGGGGTGGGGGGGATCCCCATAAAACACACTAAAACTGTAATACCGTCACAACTGAAGCGGCTGGCTGAGCACTGTGAGGCCCTTGAGCTAATTCCTGGGGATAAGCCTTGATTAAAAAAGGCTCCTTCACTTTTACATGTGGACTGCCAACACCCACGTCCAGCAGCCAATCCTGAGCTCCGTCTACGTCCCACACCTCTGTCTGCATCCTGCAGCTGCTGGTCCCGTTCCAGTTGTCCTGCTGCCGCACAGTCACATTATATATACTTCAAAAAAAGATGCTAATTAAGGCTTCATACTCACTGGGACAGCAGTCTCCCTCTAGATTAGCCTGAATCCTAGTTTAGGCTGGACTAGTCCTTACTGGCTCGCACATACACTCATAAACTTTAGAGGAAAAAGTGTATTCATGTTGTCATTTAATGTAGTTTTTAACTTGGATCTGCTGAAGTACAGTAAGCAACTGTTTTAGGTCATGGACAATGCCATGTGCAGGCTGGAATGTCCAGTAAGGGGTAACATATGTTCCTGATGTACAGTACACGGCCTTGCTCTGCAGCTTTGGTTTCAGCCCGAGTCCCAGCAGCTCGTCCTGAGAGTCGGTCCAAGTGTGCAACAGTAACGCTGCACACATGAGACACGTGATTACTGAGACGCCACCAGCCCAAGGTTTGGACACGCTCTTCAAACCTTCGGCTGGTCATTGTATGTTATATGTTACTGCTCTAAATTCACCTCTAAAGAATTCCTTTGTGAAGGGGGTCCAGTATCCCTCCCACTCACAATGTTTCCACTGGTACAGAATGTACAGAACCAGTCGCAAACGTCATGTGATTATTCACACAGCAGCATCCAAGAGGCGCTTTCAGCAGCCAGTACGGCGTCTGTCCCATGGTGCTTCCTTTGTCTGACCGGTTGTATGGTTACCCAGCGGTGTCCAGAGGCAGTGTCTTCCCCTGGGACTGTCTCCTCCTACTGTCCCCTCCTACTGTCCCCGGCTATATTATTACAGTTTTACAACAACATTTCACATTTGTTACCATCAATCAAAACTATGTTGTTGTTGTTGTTATTGTGACTCCTCCAGTCCATCGTGTCCCACGGCTGCAATCTCCATTTCTGCTACTAAATATCTCTGCTAGGTTGCAACTGCTTAGTCAGACTATGACAGAAATATCCTGCTGCCCTCACTCCCCCGGACCACCAGCATCTGACTCAGCTGGAAAACAAAAGATTCCGGCCCACATTTTCAGGAAGGCTGTCGCTTTTCTGAGAAACAAACTGTGGACACTGTCAACCAACGAGGGTTTAGTCTTCCTGCAGACATGCAGGACGGCGCTCAGGGCGAGGACAAGTCCAAATCATGAGGTTACGCTTAGGTAAAATGTTTATAGATGCAATAATTGCTCGGGGGTCATGTTCTGGGTCTCTGGAAAGATTCTAGACGCTATATAAATAAAACTGAATTGAATTGAAATTGAATAAGACACTATGAAACATCCATCCATCCATCAATTTTCTATACACGCTATATCCTTTGCAGGGTCACGGGGGTCTGCTGGAGCCTATCCCAGCTATTTTCAGGCGAGAGGCAGGGGTTACACCCTGGACAGGTCACCAGTCCATCGCAGGGCCACATAGAGACACAACCAGACACACTCCCACTCACACCTACGGGGAATTTAGAATCACCAATTAACCTACTACGCATGTTTGTGGACTGTGCGAGGAAGCCGGAGTAACCGGAGAGAACCCACGTAGGCACAGGGAGAACATGCAAACTCCACACAGAAAGACCCCGCTGGCCTGGGAGTAGGAATGGGCGATATTTTACCGTTCACGATATACCGTCAAAAAAATTCCCCACGGTAAGAATTTGTCATCTCCTGGTAAAAACGATAAATTCCCGTTGATGACGTTTTTGTGTAACAAACATGGCGGAAGGCGGATCTGAGAGCGAGTAGCTTGTTGTTAAACGAAGCTCCAGCTCCGTTATCTGGAACTGGTTTGGATTTAAAAAGAGAAACGAGGAGCAAACATCATCTATTATGTGCAGAGTCTGCAAAAACACAGTGAGTACAAAGGATGGAAATATTGTTTAATTATTTATCAGGTTGTATTTTTTTCTACTTTGTGATTTTATAAGCTAGGAAAACTTGAAGGACAATGGTACTTTTGCTGTTTGCACTGTTATCCCACTGTTTAAGCCATACAGTTTGAATAAATGTTGAATCTGTTCTTACATTTCAAACTTGTTTCATTTGAGTCATTACAGTTTTGCAGTACAGGTGTACTAATTTAATTGGTGTAGTTTAGTAGCATTTAGTATTCTTTTAGAGCAGTGTTTTGGGGGCTCCAAAGAGTGAACGTGGTGATAGATTTATAGTTACAAAGGTGGAGTTGAATTGGTATTTTTTTAATTGTCATTTTTATCGTTATCGTGATAAATGCCAGAAATTATCGTGATACATTTTTTAGTCCATACCACCCATCCCTAATACAAACAACCAGACACACTCACACCTACGGGCAATGTAGAATCAATTAACCTACTATGCATGTTTTTGGACTGTGGGAGGAAGTCGGAGTACCCGGAGGAAACCCACGCAAGCACGGGGAGAACATGCAAACTCCACACAGAAAGACCCCGCCGGCCAGGGAGTTGAACCGGGGACCTTCTTGCTTTGAGGCAACAGTGCTAACCACCAAGCCACCATGACGCCCACTATGAAACATGAGCAAATTAAAATACTCATACTGAGAAATTCCCAATGAGCAGAAAGGACCCGTGAGCCTCAGGAGGCCGAGGAGTCGCCATGCATGCGGGAGGTTGTTACAGGTCGCCGCCCCTCACTTTCACTTCACTACGTCTTACTTTGTCGAGTTGGTCACATGACTTCCTCTGTAGCTCTGTGGGCTCGCTCCATTGTTGGTGATGGGTGATGGGTGAGAAACGGACATTCAAACACAAGTAAAATACTCTTCTTCTGCTTTTAAAGCAAATAAAAACAATGCTGATGTTGACTTCAGTACGCTCTATTTACCTCTAAAGTCGAAACGTTGACCTAGAAATGATGTCACACCCAAGTTGACGGCCTTCCAGTTACCAGTTTGGTAAGAACGTGGTTTGCTCGCATGCCTGGACCCATCGCTGGCAACACCAGCTAATAACAACGCTGTATCCTACAAGACTGATAAATAGGGAGGAGTATGTTGTACCACAGTCCGACCTGATGAGAATAAAATATGAGAACTGTAGCTCTGTGGGCTCGCTCCATCGTTGGTGATGGGTGATGGGTGAGAAACGGACGTTGAAACACAAGTAAAAGATTCTTCTTCTGCTTTAAGAGCAATTAAAAACAATGCTGAAGTTGACTTCACCTGACAGATAACAATACAGGAAGTCTAGAGGGGAAGTACCTTCGGCAAGCTAATGGGGGGAACCAGTCACTTATGGGTAACGGTACGCTCTATTTACCTCTAAAGTCTAAACGTTGACCGAGGAATGATGTCACAGCCAAGTTGACGTCCTTCCAGTTACCAGTTTCATGTTCTGGGTCTCTGGAAAGCGCCTAGAGACAACTTCTGTTGTAGACGCTATATAAATACAACTGAATTGAATTGAATTGAATTGAATTGAATCGAATCGAATCGAATCGAATCGAATTGAGTTTGGTAAGAACGTGGTTGCTCGCATGCCGGGACCGGTCGCTGGCAACACCAGCTAATAACAACGCTGTATCCTACAAGAGTGATAAATAGGGAGGAGTATGTCGTACCCTATGTCCAGCCTGATGTAATAAAATATGAGAACACAAAAGTAAAGTAACTGACACGCGCAGCGGCCATTTTGGATCCTGATGTCACAGCGAATCCGATCTGGGGCGGCGTTCCAGTTAAGAGTTCTCAACTCTGAGGTCAACTGCGACTACAAAGTTCGCACAAAGGCCAGTTTAAATGGCAGGGAAGATGTTTACGACTGAGAAGTAAACAAGCAACAGGAGCCGGGCCTGACGGGATCCAGGAAGTGTCGGCCCGATGCCAGGATGCAATTCATCGACTCCATAAATCCACAGTGTTGTTTCTACCCTTCAGTTTGTGTGCTGATTAAACATAATAAAAACATGAAAAAAAAAACCCGGCATCTGAGTGCTGGGTTATCTGGCCATGACTCTGCTCAACTGGAAACACAACGCTTTGCATTTTCACATCCTGTTATCGCTCCGTCTGGACATGAACCCTGAGACCGAGACATTGTGATGCCCACCACAGAAATGCAGGTCCATCTTTACTCCCCCTTGTTTTTTAAATCCATCAGTGCTCCTGCAACTTTAATAGAAACACGAGCGGCATTAAACTAAAGGGATAAAAATAAATAGTACAGTGAGCCTTTCCAGCACAATATGTCATGTGAAGCTATTTTTACAGCCTCACCAGCTGACCAGGGAGCGCTGTATCCTCTTCTTGTAGCAAATATGCTTTTTTGGGGGGGAATGGGAAATAACAATGCTTGGTAATAATAAACAAAGTGAAGTATGAGAATGTGGGTTTCCATCAGAAAAGGGTGATGCAACAGCGTTGCGTGGCTGCTGGGCACTGCAGCGTGATCATATGATGCTGCTGATGTAAGGACAGGGACCGGATAAAGCCGGTCCTAATCCTCCTCCCTCCGCGGGATAAATGGGCCGCTCAAAGTAGATCTGGAAGCTGCCGGATATATACGTCCCAATACGGGCAATGGTAGATTCCCAGCGGGCCCTGAACGCATCTTAAAAAGCCCTCCAGCAAAGAGGACAAAGAGGCAGACTGACGTCTCCTCTGGTGATGCGTCCCGGCGCGCGTTTATTAAGGCTGATTTATGGTTCCGCGTTACACCGACGCAGAGCTACGGCGTAGTACGTTGCGCGTCGCCGCGTAACCTACGCCGTAGGCTCTGCGTCGATTTAACGCAGAACCATAATTCAGGCTTTATAACGACAACGATAAAGAGCCCAAACCCCCGACCTCTACCCCCGAGCCTCGTTTCTGATAACCAAACGTTTAAAGCCGTGTCTCACCTTCCCGGTGGATGGAGATGTGGGTGACCTTGCAGCGGGGAGATGCGTGCGCCCGCCTCGCTGACAGCCGCGTGTTTCCTGGAGCCGCTGATGCGGTGGAGCCGCTGCTGATGGAGGGAGGGAGGGCGGCTCCGCCCGCTACTATTTAAGCCGGACAGGCTCGGGACGGGACGGCTGTGGCACAGACAGGCTGTTGTCCTGCCGTTGCAACACGGAGACTCCTCCTGGGGAGAGTTGCTGCACTAGATAGTCCTGAGGGGCAGCAGAGGCTCTGGTCCAGCTGATGTGTTCACCAGGTCTAAAGTCACGGGGCTGCATCACCTAAATACTAGTGTTGAGAAGAAGCTGCAGTACCCGGACTGACCACTGGGGGCCGAGGCTGAGTTCACACCCGGTACAGGGGGAAAATGCCATATCAAAATCAGAATAAGAATTTATTGGCCAAGTTTAAACATTGCCCAACAAGGAATTTGACAGTAAATAAACAAATGTGGCTCTTATTAACATATATACAATTTTTAAAAAGTGAAAGGTGCAGCAGAATGGGGTAGATATGATTATTGGAAGGTGTATTGTTACAACATATGATTGGGTTATTATAATTACTGTTATTATGTTATTAGTTTAGTTTAGTTTAGTTTATTTTCGGTCATGACACAAAAAAAAAAAAAAAAACAAGAATAAAACTGACAACATGAAAACGAATACACTGTTCAAAGAAAACATAACAAAAAAGTTTCCAGTATACAAATAAACAAATAACATCTAGACCGAAAAAGGGGTAGGCTGAAGCAAAGCTTATTATTTGCCTACCCTCAAAAAGATTAATTAAATTAATGAAATAAAAGCAAAAAGTAAGAGAAAGACTGCCAGTAAAACTTATATATAACTTTATTATTGTTATTATTGCACAGTGATTGATTTCTCTGAGACTATAAGTTATGAGAGTTCATCAGAGCAACAGCTTGGGGGAAGATATAACGTATAACGTATAACGTATATATATATATATATACAGTACACGAGTTGTAAAAAAGGGGGGATGGTGGATTTGATCATATGGGAACAGATAATTTGTGCTGATTACAAATAATATAATATATTACAAATAATAGCAGTGACCAAAACACCTGCAGAAATACTGCAGGAATGACATAGCAGCAGTTAAATGCAGCCTTCTGTAAGCTTTAAATATCCACTGGGCTTACATCAAATACATCAAAACACAACAATAAAAAACACTTTTCTGAACTTATCAATATGACTCTGTCCTTCACAGGATAAGTAACATGGATCTCTGCAAAAACTCAAAATCTGAACAAGAATATTTGTCTTATTTCTAGTTAAAATGTTTCATTTTAGTTTAAAAAAATCTCATTACACTTAAAACAAGACTCATCACTGGAAAATACAACAATTTTCACCTGTTTCAAGTAGATTTTCACTTTTTAAAAACAGCCTCGTTACTCTATTTCATTTCGGCCTTTAAAAAAAACTATCCAGTTAAATTGCTCCATCCGGATAGAGTGAATTTGGTTGTGGTTGTTTCAGATGTTCTTGTCCAGTTTTGTTCTTACATCCGTTCCCTCAGATTCCTGCAACTAAACTTGGATGTACATTCCAATAAAGGTTAGGATAAATGATAACATGCCTCTGAAGTTTGACTTTTTGCACCATTACAATACTTATAGGCAACTAGTCATCATATCTCCTGCTCTCTGAAACACATGTTAATGCTCAATAGTACACATATATGGTTCTTTAATATATTTGCATTATACTAAGATGCATTCATTTTCAATGGCTTTTGTCCTTAATGGCTTTTTTCCCCCTTACATTACTTTTACTTTTATACATTAAGTAGTTTTGAAACCAGTACTTTTATTATTTTACTTGAGTAAAAAACTTGAGTTGATACTTCAACTTCTACAGGAGTATTTTTAAACTCTAGTATCTATACTTCTACCTGAGTAATGAATGTGAATACTTTACTACACCTCTGCATATAACATGAGATTAGGCAGGTTGGAAAGGCAAGGCAAGTTTATTTGTATAGCACATTTTTTTTTATTTTGAATTTGATTTTACTTATTTTGTCCATGTAAAAAACAAAAATTCAAGAGAAGATAAGAAAACAAAACAACAAAACAAAGAATTTCATACTTTAACACTTGATAATTTAATTTACATGTGCAAAAAAGGAGTAGGAAGAAGTGTAAACTTATTTAATCCTACCCCCATTCACTAATCATTTAACCCATATTTATAAATACTCACACACTTACCTATACATACATACACATAGTTGAGTATTTCTATATATTTGTACACACAAGCCCATATACATTTATATAAATATACTTATTTACACCATACTGTGTCTATTAACTGCATCTGCTCTATATCTATGTACATATCTACTTACACACGTATTCACACACACACTTTTCAACACAATGTAAATCAAATTGCTTTACATCAACATTACACAATTAAACAGTAAATAACAAATAAAATGAAATAAAATGATAAGAAAAGAGGTAAAATAATAAAAAAGCACAAGTTGTTAAAAAGTAAGGGCAGTAGAGTCCAGCAGCTACACATCTCATTCTTACAAGAATTACGTTTCTATACGGTCAAAACGTACAAAGACCGGGTCAAATACAGTATTACAAAAGTAATCTGTGCTGATTCGTTCGGATAATCAAAGCAATTTATCAATTCTATGCCACAATGCCTGTATTCAGGGCTTATCCCTAACTTTGCGCGGTTTTCAAAAAGTATTTAATTTAAGAGTGCGCTTAAGAAAAGAGGTAAAATAATAAAAAGCACCAGTTGTTAAAAAGTAAGAGCAGTAGAGTACAGCAGGTAAGTATTTAAAGGGGACCTATTATGAAAAACACGTTTTTTCTTGTTTTAACATATATAAAGTGGTCTCCCCTCACCCTGACAGCACAGGGGAGACAAAATACCATGAAATTCTGTAAGGTCTCTGACCCCCGCCGGACAGAGTCCCCCAGTGTCACGTGACCTTTTTTTGAGCCATTCTGAATCTGCGCCTATGGTGACGTCACCATAGGCGCTCATTTCCATAGGTTCCGCCTCCGCTGCTGAAACCACGCCCACAACCAGCTCTCTGGCTCTGGCTGGAACGGTCCATCCTTCAGCCAGTCGGACGCGGCGCCGCGGATCCGGGTTAAATCATCCAGGTTCCCGGGTGGTTTTGGAGCTGGGTCCTTGGGGATTCACCCTCCGAGATTTTCAGCCAAATCTGTCGGTTTGATCCCCGGTAACCGACGATGCGCACAGGATGCGCTCCAGAGCCGATCTGTGCGCCCGCCAATCCAAATATTGCAAAGCAAAGCACCTTTTTATTCAAATAAACTCCCAAATATCACAAAAACCTTTTAAAGCTTTCACAAGGTGTTTTTTTTTCCACGCGTGTCAATAATCCAGTTTATGGAAACGCTTTTTGCTCATTTGCACGTCTGTGGCAGCGCTGGATGTGACGTAGGCGGTCAGTCTGACGTCATCAGCATGTAGCATCCAGCTGTTTTTGGCCTCATCAGTACGATACAGTAACAGTTGTACTATGACACTACGTAATTATTATGCATTACTGCATTAAGTAAGGGCTTTGTGTTTGGATTATGGTTTGCATGATCATCCGCTGCTATTTTCTCAACAGCAAATACTTCTTCACTTGCACAACCTCAGGGGCTTAATGTTGTTATCTGATTGTGTCTTTTAAATCACAAAACAAGCAAGAGAGTTAAGTCTTGTGTAATAAGGGGCAGATAATCTAGTAACGTTATGGAAATGTAGGTTCTACTTCTTGTACTGAAAATGTACTGAATGACTGTGAGGCTTGCTGGCTTTAAATAAGCAAACTATGACTCAAATGTTATTTTTCTTTCTTGTCCGTCGTTTCTCTCTTTCCTCCCCTCGTCTGTCTCGTTTCCCGTCTTCCACTATACTTTACTGTGCAAAGTTTTTCTCCAATTTGTGAAGAAAAAGTCATCATTAACTGTCGATGCCAAATCCGATTTAAGCGGCTGTTAATCTCAAACTGCAACCATCTACACTGCTCTCCCCCAGATTACTCTGTCGTCATCCTGTTAAGCCCGCCCAGACACTGGCTTTACTCAGGCAGACTGATATGACTGGCTCTCCAGGACTTGTGGGTGTATTTAATGAGCTGAACAGTAGGGGTGGGAATCTTTTACTATCTCGCCATTCGATTCAAAAATCGAGTTTTAGTTCAAAATGATTCAATTCATAATCATTTCTGCTTTAACCTGTAGGTGTGCAGTCTGCTTTGCAAAACAGAATGATAAAAGGAGACATTAAAGTGTCTTTTTAACCCTTACTACATTTTAAACATTTATCCAGGCTCAGATGGAATTGTTGCAACTGTTATATTGCTTAAGTAATAACAATAAAAGTGCCTCTGTATAAAAAACAGTGCATTTAAACATGCAGCCTTTTCAATTTAAAAAAGTACCTTTTCCACAACCACTACTCTAAAAAGTTGTGAAATAAGTTGGAACAAAAAGAAAGTGCTTCTCTATAATAAGAATAGTACTGTTGAACAAAATGCATTTTCATCTCACAAGAAAGTTGCAGAACCTGAAATATAATGTGGAACGCTACTGTTGCACAAATTAAAACTATTAATATTACCCAGTAGCTTTGAGAAAAATTAGTTATGAAAAAAAAGTGCTTCTTTTTGAGAGAAAAATAGCGCCTGTGAGGTTTGAAAGTGCCTTTTGCAACAACATTCTTCTTACGTGAATCGATTTTTTGGGAACCACCTACTGAACAGGTTGGCAGTTCGAAGAACCTGCCGAGCAGATTTTAGAGTTTCTAGATTTCTAGTCTAATATTTTTCTACGTTTGTTTGTTTGTTTTCATGTTTTCATGTTTTTTTTCTTGTTTTATTCTGTTTTTAATGCTTCCCCTCTTTTATGCGTTTGTCTTATAATTCTATTTCTAGCTTGTGAAGCACTTTGTGGCTTTAAACCTGTGAAAAGGGCCGTATAAATCAACTTTACTTCCTAACCCTGAAGTTAGTTTCAGATTCATTGCTTACAGGTTGGCAGTTAAATCAGCTGAACCTGTACTTGTCGCTGCGTCACATTTACCCAAGTATTTGGTCCCAAACACAACAAAGTCTTTTTTTCATCATACATCCCATTGAAACAGCCACTTAGATCCCAAAATATCAGAATTCTGTACTCTGTATCTGGGCCCACCGCTCTTGGCCACCTGGGAAGATTAATCTGATAATACTGCGTTAAAGTATGCATTAGTATTTGAGGACTACGTCTGACTCTCTCAACACTCAGTAATTCCTGTGAAGGTCACGCCGTATGACATGTGAGTCGCGTCCTGTCTGCATGATGTCTGCTCCAAAAATAAGGAGGCAAAACCAGCACAGATTGGGCCCACATGTTGCTGGTATCGGGCCCAGATAAGAAACAATCTTTGGTTCACACATGGTCTGCAGTTTTCTCCGGCCTACATTTGGGATTGACTGATAGCTTTGACTGCAGAAGGGCCTGGTCCCCCGACTCAGGCATATCTCAAAGCCATGGCCCTCACAATAACTGCCCTAACTCTCATCAGAGCCCGTTTTTACGTGTTTTAAACCACATTTCACTCACACAACACATGCCCTAGCTCAAACTAGGTCCTGCTGATGATCTTTTTGCAAAATCTTGCTCTTATAACACTCGACGTTACCACAACTAAGCCATAAGTGCCAAAAGATGAGGGTGAAATGTATCTGTTATTTGAGTTAGATGATTTGCAAGTATACTATCCATGAGCAGAGAAAAACTCAGCGCTCCTTGTGGGTCACCTGCATCCTTGTGCTGTTTTTCTTTTCTTCATGAACTGCATAATTGTTAACAAGGACAAACAAACCTACACCAAGGACAACTTTCTCATGTACTGTAAGATGTGGGGTGTTGGCTGGTCCCTGAGTTAATCATTTATTTTGTATTTCCACGTTGCAAAAACATCAAATTTACTGTGTCACAATAGTTTCAGTCATTTGTCATTGAGTCATGTCGTATAGTGTGAATCAAAGTGAAATAATTTTGTGTTGATCATCAGTAACAGGTAGAACAGGAAATAGTTCAGCAAAGTTTATTAATAGATATTAAACATTTCACAAGAAGTTCTCACCTTTTAACCTTAAGTGATTCATGTTCAGACTTGAGGGATGGTTAGGGAATAAGAGTTTAAATGTGTTTGTACCAAGTGGACACATCTGGCTTGATAGTAAATCAGGAAGTGAAAAAGGATGCAGTTCCTGATCTGGCCACTAGGGATTCCCATGTTAAAATGTCCAACTTTAAAGTAGAAATGATCATATTTGTAGCCTGGTTTTGGTCTCCACATCCTCGACAACTGAACAGAAGGTGAATATTTATGTACCCCATCAGGTGAAATGATATTAAGACAAACATTTATTCCCTGAAGGGTCAAAGCTTTGTGAAGGAGAGACGGTGGTCAAGAAATCCCTGATGGGTCATGGCTCATCCAGCCAAGTCCCCCTCCAATTCAACCTGCATCCTTGTTGGATGGAATAACTTTTCCTGAACCTCCCCCCGGACACAGCTGGAATCAAACCCCGGGGACCCAATTAGCCGAGCAAAGCCCTCGGCCATGTAGCCAATTGTTTGTTCATCAGGGGTCCCGCTAGTGCTCAATCAGAGCTCTCCCCGTCGTCGCTCCAGCTCTGGCGGTACTCCATCACATGTTGCTCTCTTCATGAGGATGGACTTGCAGATTTAATCAGCATGCATTAGTAAGCATCATAGGTTAGCATGAGCTAAGCATCACTGAAGTAGATAAAATTGTGATAAACTGTTTTAAAGGGGACCTATTATGGCATTTAATGTCTATTTTAAACAGGCCTTGAATGTCTTAAAAACAAGCTTTTGATAGTTTTTTCTATATAAATTAGAAATTCAGCCTCTGAGCCATGTCTTTATCTTTACCGTTTCTAATCTCTTTCTCTATGAGGGATTCTGAGTGGGCGGGGCTATGATAATGAGGCTCTGTGCTGATTGGCTGCCTGAATGACGCGATACACCGCTACGAAAAAATGGCAGAAGCTCCGGCCGGCGGAGTTAAGCCTGAATTATGGTTCTGTGTTAAATCGATGCAGACCCTACGCCGTAGGGTACGGCGTAGCCTACAGCGTACCCTACCCTTACCCTCTGCATTGGTGTAACGCGGAGCGTCAGCGACAAAATCAATTCCATTGCTTTATTTTCTATTGGACTGTCCTAACTGCCCGCAGCGACGCAGCACGACGCGGTGCGCCGTTTTGAGTGAACATTTGTTGGACGCCCTGCTTCTATTTTCTTCCTGTCGTTCCTGTTGAAAGCGCTGTAGGAAACAGTCATGATGAGGAACGGCTGATCCAGTTAGTTGAAATGAAAAGTTATCTCTATGATTCCTCCTCATTTCACTACAAAAACCTCAATAAAGTGGCAGCTGCTGGAGGGAGATGGACAGAGAGCGTCTGATATCACGCAGTGCTACGATAGTCGGACGCTCGCATGCAGTTACACGGTTTTATAGTTGTGGGCGTGTTTGCATTTTGGTTACGTAACGAAAATGCACCGAATCTTATTGGCTCGTAGATCCACATCACACTGGACGGCTCATCCGGGCGGCTGTACAGACACTGCAGAATTTGGTTGCTTTCCTCCTTCTCTGAGTTGGCAGGCTGAGGGGAGACCACTTTATATATGTTAAAGCAAGAAAAAACCTGTTTTTCATAATAGGTCCCCTTTAAGACCTTAGATTTGTTTCCAGAGAGTGACAAGCATTACAACTTGATCAGATGGAGATCGACTCTGCCATTGCATCATTTTCCACTTGCGTGCACACTACATGCATCGAGGTTAACGGATGATTAAATACCTCAGATCGTGCCTTTAAATCTGTCACATCTGGAGATTTGTGAAGGGTTTGCACATTGTGGTGAACTCTGCTGGCTCTTGTGGGATCTTCTTTTTTTTGTAGAACTGGAAAATGATGTGTTTTTCTCTGGGAGAGCATTCTTCCCTCGCCGCAGTGTGTGTGTGTGTTTGTTTCTTAACCACTGGGAAGATCCTACAATCATCCACCTCTACTCTAATTACAGATCTTTTATTTACATTGTTGTCTTCTTTCTCAGAATCCACCATGCTGATGACCACTCCTACTGCATATATCTATCTGACTTTTAGTTTGCGTGTTCCCCTTGCATGGCGGGGGCCTTCCATCACATGTCGTGGGTTCTCAGCAGCTTCCAAATGCAAATGGACCTCATTAAATCAGCTCCAGACATTTTGCCTACTCAGCTCCTGAACGCACTCAAGGATAATCATGGAAAGCCCGCGGAGCAGCCTTCCATAAATTCTCTAATTATATTTGAGCTACCGAGAAAAGAGCTGTTATTCCCAAAGTGTTCATCTAATGTCAGTGTGAATCCATGGCTGCTCCCGGGCCGTTGACTGTCTCTAACCTCCATGCCAAGTTGCACACGTGTGTCATGCAGGACAGTGCAACAGCATCCGGGGCCTCAAGGCCATCAGGGTGAATCTCAACCCCCCCCCAGCCCCGGTAGTGCAGCAGGACACTTGCCTCATCCTCCAAGTACAAATTACACATGACATAAAACGTTGGTGCAGTAAAGCCTTTATCACCTTGTAACGGTGCCACTTCATCTCATAACATTTAAAAGGCGTTCTGTCTTTAAGGACATCGGCCCTTCCCACAAATGTGTGTTAATGTGTACAAAAGTGTAGGGTCATCATTTCGCCACACTTTCTCTGTAGTGGACAGTTCCGGTTTAGAAACAGGTCCGTCTGGTCGGTGTACCCTCTTATTCCTCGGCTATGCCTTTGTAACGCCTGCAGAATGTAGTTTTGCTTTACTATGTGGAAATAACAGACGGGAGATATGCTGCAATGTGGAAGTAACCTTTGCCAATGTCGCAGACGGAAACTCGTACCATCACAGACCCTGGCAATGTTGTTGCAAACGGCACCAATTTATTCCGAAAAGAAAAGAAAAAGAAAATCTGGACTCAGGAAAGATTCTTTTTTGCACAGTAAAATTCCTCATCTCTTTCTGAATCCGCCACCGTTTCTTTCAGGAAATAAAACCCGGTATTCACAACTCATTTTGGGCTGCCACAGCTGAAAGATGGATGAATCATGGTAATATCTTTTCTCATAGCTCCAAACTATCATTTCTACGTCGTACAGTGTCCGCAGTTCAACAGCCGACATCTCAAGGGTCTTTGGATGAAAGATGGCCGGATGCCCTTTTTTGAGCGTGTCAGAAATCCTACAACTTTTTTTAAGAATTTTGTGACACTAGTGGCGTTTATTGAGAAAGTAGGTAGACAGGAAATGGGTAGAGAATGGAAGGGAGACATTGCAGTATGGAGCGACAGGCCGGGACTTGAACCTGCGCCGCCCGGACAAGGACTATAGCATCTACAAATGGCGCTTGCTCAACCCACTGAGCTATCGAGGGCAAAAATCCTACAACTTTTAATCAAAAAGTTACATGAATGCAACACTGACCCCTTCCAACAATTTTGGTCAAGATTTAGGAAAATCTCCTGGTCGGTGTTCGTAGCGATGGCAAAGGAAGGTAGGCATCAGAAATTATTCTGACAATAAAAAACATGAGTCATCTGATGAAAGAAGTGTCATAATTGTCGCCAATGGTGGTCTTGTACCAATCAGTTGTTTTAGTGGTATTAGTGAATGTAATTGGGGAGCGGGACAGTTTCAAAATAGCAGCTTATGTGCTGCAGGTAGGAAGAAATGTGATTTGCCACCTGTGGTATGAGGACGGCATGTCGGCGCCACCACCTGTGGAGTTTTAACCAACGGTGTTGTGTCACGACGGGTGAATCGCTTGCATCGCGCACGCGTCCCATTCCTTAGATTAGACTTCCTTTATTAGTCCTGCAAAGGGGACATATCCATCATTACAGCAGCAGGGGAAAGGAAAAAGATACCAAAATAGTAATGATATAAAGATATAAACAGTATATGCGGTTTTCTTTTCTTTTAATTTACATCCCTGGACATTGTAAGATACACACGACTGAAGTGTTGATATTGCACGTGAATATTTTTATTGCACTTGGATCGGATCAACTGTGAGTCAGTGGTCTACTGGGAGCCCTGCTGGTTGTGGAGCCTGACAGCTGCAGGAAGAAAGGACCCGCAATAATGTTGCTTCTCACACTCCGGGTGGAGCCGTCCATCACTGAAGGAGCTTCTAAAGTGTCCTGCAGGGATGGGAGTCTGTCTCCATCATGGATGCCAGCTTAGCCACCGTCCTCCTCTCTCCCACCGCCTCCACTGGGTCAAAGGGGGAACCCAGGACTGAGCGGGCCTTCTGGATCAGTTTATCCTCCAGTCAGCCGCCGGGATGCCGCTTCCCCGGCGGACCACGGCATAAAAGCACTCCAAAAGACCTCAAAGTCCAGAGCAGATAGCTTCTGCTCTGACCCAGCCTGTAAAGTGCATTTGGGATGTGAGTCCAGTATTTATTGTTCAGGAGAACGACCAGGTACTTATAAGATGTCACCATCTTGATGCCCCTAACCCTCCTTCTCTCCTCTTCTTCTCCTTCCATTCTTCAGATCAACCCTCAGTTATTAATTAGAAGTATCACATCACCATCATTGTCCTCCATCGTTCTTGTAGTTTGTTGTGCTGGTCTGCGCCCCCTCCTTTTCTCTTTTGTGCATGTTTGCAGGCCAGAGCTTCAGGAGCTGCATGCTGACCTGCAGTCCCCCCCTCGGATCATCCCACTGCTGCTTCCACCTGACTGTATAGATGTCTTTTGGATACCTCCTGACAGCCTGGCCCCCAACCACCTCAGAGTCTTCTGTCTACCTCTGTTTATACAGTCATCCCTGTATTGCACCAACTAGTGAGACTGAATCTCTCATTTCTCTGTTCTTCATCCTCTCTTTCCTATCTCTCTGTTCCTGCTCTGCCCAGCTGGCCTTCATCAGGAGCCCCTCCCCTTAATGATCCGGGTCCTGCTCAAGGTTTCTTCTTGCCACTATTTGTCTTAAGGTTGTTCTCACACTACAGGGGTTTTTTCCTTGCCACTGCTTATGATGACGTCCTTGGGGGGGTCTTGGGAACAGGTGCCACGCAGGATGTTTCCCACAGCTGTGGCACCCCCCCACCCCCCGACCAGCTTCAGGCTGAACATGTGTACAACAATCCCGCGCAGTTGATCTACGCAGGACTTTAGGAGCCTGGAGCTGATGCCATCTGGACCTGTGACTTCTCTTGTCCTGGTCTTCTGGAGCTGGTTTCTCACCTGGGGTTGATGTGAAGGACAGGTTGGAGCGAGGGTTGGCTGTGAGACGAGTGCTCTGGAGTGAAAGTATGAGGTGGAGCAGAAGGGGGGCGGCAGCATGGGGGACTGGGCCGAGGGAGGCGGGGGGTGACTGATCGAATCTGTAGGAGAATATGTTCCGATCATTTGCCCATTTTTGGTCCCCCAGCACTTGGGAGTCGGGATCTTTGTAGCCAGAGATGGTTTCCAGGCCTCTACAGATTCCAGTCATGTTTCCCTGCTGCAGCTGCGGCTTCATCTCCTTCGTGGGAGTTGTAGTTCATGTCCTACTGAAAGCACGGAGGCCTGTTTATCGCCTCACGAGGAATCTTGGGATGGCAGGGCGTCCAGGCAGCGCGCCAAAAAGTAAAGCTTTGCTCAGCTTTATGCAAATGAGGGTGTTTTCAATCAAAGTTGACGTCACTCTCTGTGTCATGGCTGTCGGGAAGCGTCAGGTCCGCTGCGCTATGGTTGTATCAGGGTGTGGATATAAATTGTGGCTTGAGCAGGTGAACCCCCCACTGCCTCCCGGCCTGGACGGAGTGACTGCCTGACCAAAATGATTTTGCACTTAACACCAATTCCTTTGTACTCTGCCTTCGGCTTCATAGTCAGATATTCATCTATGTCTATCACAAGCTACATATTTTGACCAGATCAGGGTGTGCGTACGCCCGTTATTTCAGGGAGGAATGGCCAAAGCAGGGTATGAAGGCAAGCCATCGCCGGTAGTTTTATATTTCTGGGGAACCTTGAACGCTGGCATCCGCGTCGTCATGTGGTCCATCTACCTACAACCTGCTGCAGACAACGATCACGTCTTTAAGGCAACAAAGATGTGTATGGAGTCTTTCAAACGGTGTTCGGTTGTTTTAAGGAACATAGCATAGAGCTCACGCTCAAGACTGGACTACCAGTCTGTCCAGATCTCAAGTATTTACGGAAATTGAAAAAAACAACAAAGTCTAATCAATAAATGCCCTGTCCTCACAACGTACGGGGCTTAAAGCAGGTGTATGTCAAGGTTATAACGTTCTACTAGGAATGTTAAAGAATTATTGTTCTTCAAGTCACTGAGATGGAAGAAAACACATTTGAGTCACCATATAAGGAAAAAGCAAAAAAAAAGAAAGCTGTGAAATGCCAGACGCCTCTGAGTCCAGACGTGTCAGCGCCACCTACTGACAAAGTTAACATAAGGCTTCTTCTTCTTGCTCATAAAAGTGCTATTTCTGAAAGTAACTCTGTATCTATGGCTGTTCAGATCACTCTTGTAAACTTCACCTTATTTCTTAGTTGTGAAGTCTTTTTTTTTGAGTGTTTATCAGTATTACGCTCTGTAGGAGAAGAAATATACAAATCCTGTCCAATCTGTTGCTGAGAACGACTATTTCTAAACATTTCAATGGTTTCTCATGCAGTCGCCGCTCATCCATCCTCCTCCTTACTTGTTCTGATTTGGACTCGTATCAATAAATACTGTTTACTTTCGGTCCAACATGTGTAACAGCGAGCTCCGGAGTAGCTGGCGGGGAACTCTTGGGGTTTTGTTTTCACTGTAATCAGACTGCTGTTTTCCTTTAGATATATTTAAACTTGTTGAGACTCCACGTGACCCTCTCTGTGTGAAGGTGTAACACGAAGGTTCCCCGCTCGTGGCTGAAACCACAAACACCAGGGCTCGGGTTGTGGAAGCGCGGGGCTCCCAAAATCCAAACAGAAACTTGAGACGGGCTGCTGAGGTGAGGAAAACACGGACAAATTAAAACTTTTGAGTTTTTTCTATCACTTTTCTACGACGGAGTATTAGGGCCAAACTAAGACAAAAATAGAAATTATGAGAATAAAGTCATAATATAATGAGAATAAAGTCGTAAAATTACGAGAATAAAGTCGTAAAATTACGAGAATAAAGTCGTAATGTTGCGAGAATAAAGTCGTAATATTACGAGAATAAAGTCGTAAAATTACGAGAATAAAGTCGTAAAATTACGAGAATAAAGTCGTAATGTTGCGAGAATAAAGTCGTAATATTACGAGAATAAAGTCGTAAAATTACGAGAATAAAGTCGTAATGTTGCGAGAATAAAGTGGTAATTTATGGGAATAAAGTCGTAATATTACGAGAATAAAGTCGTAATATTATGAGAATATAATTTATGAGAACTCTAACAGGAAGAGCTTCTTCTCCCTGTGTTAAAATGAGGAATATTGAGCATCTTGTGAAGTTATATTTATATATTTATAATATATTACGACTTTATTCTCGTTATGACTTTATTCTCGTAATTTTACGACTTTATTCTCGTAATATTATGACTTTATTCTCGTAATTTTACGACTTTATTCTCATTACATTATAACTTTATTCTCGTAATTTCCTTTTTTTGTTTGGCCCTAATACTCCGTCGTACTTTTCCAGTCTGATTAGTCTGAACATTTTAGTAAAACAGAATATCAAAACTACTAAATGAACAGTTTTTTTCTTGGTCAGTATTTCCCTGCTTCTGGTATCTAAACAGCTACTCTGGAATGTATGTGGTCCGTGTTACACAACCCGGTTCACAGCACGTAAACACAAACAGAGCCAGAATCCAGAGCGATCCGGTCAGCAGGCGCATACATCCCCCCTGAAGGAATGTGACTCTCCGGTGGGTCCGGTGGTTTCAATAGTCACCTGAAACACACACGTCTAGGGAAAACAGCAATTAATTTGGATTCAAACTTTTCAATTAACTGCAAGACATTTACACCTAAAGGTTAATTAAAATGGTAAAAAAAAAAAATACACATTAAATGTCAAAATTAGATTTATTTATTTTTTGTAAGTGTTCATGCATTTTGAATTTAATGGCTTCAGCCTGTTTTTATAAACATCGGGACAAGATTTTAAAAAAGACAGAAAGGACAAAGAAAAACATCCTGGGACATCTCAACACTAACGAGAGTGACTAGCAACATATGTGTAGGATTTCTGGGTAAAAAAAACAACAAACCACACTGTGTTCTCACTGACAGGCCAAGTTTTTAAAATGTCCTCATTGTATCTGGACAGATTTATTCATGGTCTGAACATCCAAAAACCACATGAGATATTTTTCTTTCTTTTTTTTTAAATTGCAATCAAACCACACGTGGATCTGGTCGGGACGGTCACACGCCTCACCTCCTGGTGCCAGTTCTTCTGGTTCAAAATGTACCAACCAACAGTAAAAGGGTGGGGTTGGGCTTTAAAGAAGCGTCTAAGAGCCAATGCAAAATTACTGATGACACGTGTTAAACGGACAGGGGTGTAACAATATATCGTGCCACGAAATTTCGCGATACAAAAACGTCACAATACGTGTCGTGGAGGTAACAAACTGTATCGCGATATTGGGTTATTAATATAAATCTATTGTGTTGACTAGAAACGCGCATCCGACCACGCGTGCCGACCGCGCCTCGACCCGCGGACCAAAATCTTACTCAGAATTAACTAGTACCGTTTTGCGGTCCCGATCACGGGACTCTTGCAGGGTTTTGAGCTCTGAACTTTTAAGTCTGGTGTAGAGTTAAGCCCTACCTTTATTAAATTAAACCTTTTTCTGGTCGTGAGTAGGATAAACACGGGGACAACTTCTTCCGAGTTGGAGTGTACTTTAATGTCCCTCAACAGTGTAGGATTTTAGAACATCAACACAGCACCTAGTGCCGTACTGTGGCGTATCACTCCGCCCAATCTAAAACAGACTAATCACTACAGATAAACTGACTAGTGTCATTATAGTCCCTGATTTACATCAGAATATAAAGAATATATTTATAAAATAATGAACCCTGAATTACCAAAATAACCTTCTTAACAAAAATAAATCTCCTCTTACACTTATAAGGTGAGCAGGAATCAATCTTTTTTATGATGTAAAATTGTATGTATTTATTTACTTTTATTTATTTATTTAATTTTAGTTGTTACATTTCTGGAAAAGAAAAAAGGCAAATCATACATGATGGAAACTATTCAGTTTGTGGCAAAATATTTTTATTGTATGAAACTGAAGATGCATAATGCAAACCTGACATTTACTTTTAGTTCAGTTTGTGGAAAATGGTTGGCCTGGCTTTCTCTTTAAAACTTAAACAGTTATAAAGCATTACAAACTGTAACAATAGGGCAAACGCACAGCATTGTTTTGTATTTTGTGTCTTTCAAATAAAAGACAATTTTTTCCAGTCATATGTTCTTCATTCAAGGTTGTTAAAAAAATACTGCTATAATATCGTATCGTTATTGTGACCTCAACATCGTGTATCGTACCGTATCGTGAGATTAGTGTATCGTTACACCCCTATAAACGGACAACGCTCTTTTACCGGCGTTCATACCCCGCTGGTCACTATTTTAATCTCTTACGTTGATGCTAGTTTGGTCGTCACTACATCACAAGTCTTGTTTCTTCACATAGTTGGGTGCCTGTCTTCCCTTTTCCACTTACTGAGTGTTAATCCATATTAAAAATACAGATTGTGCCTGTTGAAGTTCAGCACAGGGAAGTCCAGTCCTCTATGCTGCTGCCAATTGTCCTTCTTTGCCTGTCCGTAGACTCTCCCACTGGCTGACTTTTATTTACAAATACATTTTGGGACGTCTCCCCACATATTGGTGCGTGCACATGTGTAGAAACATCAGCCATTATGGCCTGCGCTCACAGAACTTTATTCAGATGCAGGTCCCGAGAGCCAGAACTGAACTGGGTAAATAGGCGTTCAGGTTTTCTGCCCCCTCAACTTGGAATGATGCGCAGAAGGACTTGAAATTGGTTGAGCTTGTATCCTTGGGTAAATTTAAATCCATTTTAAAAGACAGAGAAATTAGCTCTCTCGGTTCTTGCAACTGCCCCGTTGAGTAAATTTTACCATTGTTTTTATTGTTTCCCCGGAATGTGTGACTGACTGTGTTTGTATGTATTGTTGTATTGTTTTTATGCTGCCATTTTGGCCAGGTCACTCTTGAAGAAGAGGTTTTAATCTCAATGAGTGTTTCACCTGGTTAAATAAAGGATATATATATATATATATATATATATATATATATATATATATATATATATATATATATATATATATATATATATATATATATATATATATATATATTCTTCGTGCATGGCTTGGCTTGGCTTGATAATAAAGCTAATAATGCTAATGTTGCCATGTTTCCAGTTTCCTGTGTCCGACACTTACCGCCTGTATAACTCGAGCGTGGTGTGAGCTGGGTGTGAGCCGTTCAGGAGTGATTACGAGCACCAATTCATCACACTGTCCTGACAAATACGGTTTCACCATCTCTGATAATGATTGTTGACAGAGGCCACAAACCAACATCAACCAGCTGTCATCTTCAACCCCGAGGCCTTCAATTATGATAAGTGGGGAAAATGTTAAGTATGTACGGGCCGTTATCAGTGCTTGAAAGTACCACTCCATCCAATAAAACAAAAATCCATTTCATGCAAAGAAAAGTTAATTTAGGATGGACTGGGACCCAGTTCGTACTGCGTCTTTTTAGTGCAAACGTTGTGAGTAACATCCACGTCTCTGAGGGTAGTACTGGTTTTACCTGGGCATATGCTTCGCCCCCCCAGATCATCATATATCTGTATCCTTCATCTGCGTTTACTTTGCTTCATGTATCATTTTCATCCCTTTCTTCCCGTAGCGTCCCTGCTCTGATTGTTTTCTGGATTTAGCAGCTCCACACCTGTTTCAGTTGGGCTGATTTCACCACTTCTACCACTGCACACCTGCGTACCGTTAGAAACCGGGCTCCTCCTGGGTTTTCTTAATGCTTTGTCATATCCTCGCTGTCGTTCCCGCATTTCCCATGATCCCCTTCTGTTTTCTGCCAGCTGGTAGTCCTGGATCTATGTTTGGGCTTTCTTTTTATTGGCTATATGAACAACTCTTTTTTGTTTTTACCCAGCTTTAAATACATTATAAGTAGCATCAGACATCTGGCGCATAAGAAAACAAGTTGGTTATGGCGTCACTTGTCCTCTTTTAGGGCAGAAACTTGCAGACGGCTGAGGGGAGGCTGAGCCGGGGGTTCGGGGTGTCACGCTTCACTGCGCTTTGGTTTCTCATTCAAATGTGATTGGATCAGGAAAAAAAATTCAAATAACACAACCTTTACTTGGTTTTGTCAGGATTTGTGAAGTTGCAGGCTATTCCACGTACTTATCATGCAAATAAATGCAACACCACGGACTAATTGCTCCGTCAGTAAGCACACGGGTAACTAAGTATAAAGTGATTCTCCCTGCACCGCAACATTTTGAGTTTAACCCACAGCCGAGATTTCACATCCTCTTCAAAGCGAATCTTGAATCCTGTTGTGTTAAAAGTATTTTAAAGGAATGTTTACGACGTGGGGATTTCACCTCAACCATCTAATCAGCCGCTTTAGTCTGGATCTCCCTGGAATCATAATTACTGACATGAACTGACACACGAGTTTACATCCCAGTCGTCTCAATTAGCATCTCAAATCTGTTGCATTATCAACACAATTTAACAAAAAGGTTGACTATTAATGTGATTATTAGGCTAAAAAGATGCAAAAAAGATGCAAAATGACCAACCCACGCCCGTCAGTCAAATGTAAGACAACCGTTTCTGCATGATTAAAGTCTGCAGCTGTGTGTAGCTGCAGGTCAACCGGCTGACTGTATTAAATGTTTACGGTGAGAATGTTGAAGACGGTGAGAACTGCAAATTACAGGGATTTCTTTGACGTGAAAAGACAACACGGAGCAACTTAGCCGAAGGTTCACTGAGTGCAGACGCAGCAGCACCGGGACTTGAAGTGTGATGTGTGAAAAGTCATCAGAGACCATCATGCAATGGACCGAGACCCAGTTCCACCCCCAGCTGGAAAAAAGCTCCATGAGGTGTTGTATTGACTACATGCAGTCAAAATTTGGGTTAAGGTCAATATTCCGGTTACTGAAACATTGGGAATAATCTGTTTACATGCGTGAGTAAACAGAGTTATCCCTGTATACATGGTGATTAATCATTTGGGATATCTGGATCAAACCAGTGACGCTCGGAGAACATCATGATGCAATTCCCGTCATTTCCGCTTCTTCTTCCTGTATCCAAATCCAAAACAACAACAATAACAGCAGCACGGCGGATAATCGGACCCGCTGGTACCGTTTTGTTTCTCGACCCTGTAGTACGTCTTTTTCAGGGTCTTCCAGCGGAGCTTGATCTGGTCTGGCGTTCGTACAAGTCCTGCTTTGCGCAACTTTCCGTTCACCTTTTTGTAAATCTCACTATTCCGGTACTTTCTACCGTTACAAATGCAGAAATGTTCCTATCTTTCATTACATTTATGAAGTGATTAGTCTCCTCCTGGTCTTGCGTTTCGCCATGTTTATAAGAACTTCCTGGACTCAAAAGACCAGGGGCCTCATGTACTAAGAGTGCGTGGATTTCAACGTGAATCCGTGCGTGGAATTAACAAGAACGCAAAAATTCATATGTACAAAGCTGTGCGTACGCCCAAATCCACGCAGGTTTCTCTGTACATCACAATCAGCGTGGATTTGAGCGCACATGCGGGAGCACAACACTCCGCCTTGTCTCCTCCCTCAAATATATGTTTGAATATGATATGAAGATAATTATCCATTAAAAACCGCTCATCCTAACAAGAAAATGCTCTGAGCTGGAATAAATAATTCATTTTGGGGCATTTAGGGGTGTCGGACTCCAGTCCTCAAGGGCCGGTGTCCCTGCAGGTTTTAGATGTTTCCCTGCTTCATTGCACCATGATACAAGTGACTGTGTCATCAACAGAACTATCCAGACTTTGATGACAAGTTGGTGATGATGATTAATTAGAATCAGGTGTGTTAAAGCAGGGAAACATCTAAAACATGCAGGACACCGGCCCTTCTGGGATTCAGTTTGGCACCTAAATTATGGTGTTCTTTGCTTTGCGTTGCGTTCGGTGAAGAGTTGTGGTTTTATTATGATCGTACGGGTTTGTTAATGTTTATGGGCAGCGTTAGTGCATCATTACACTCTGCTTTTCTTGTTTGTATTTTAAGAACCGACACCAGAATTTTTGGTGGATGAAAAACGGCTCCTCGTTGTTTATTGTCATGCGTATTATATACTAACGGATTAAGACCAATGTACACTTTTAAATAGTCTTACACATTATGGATGTCCGCGATCACCCCTCTCATAAGTATAACAATGTGAACAATAAACATTTATATTTAAAACATGAAGCATTACGATCTGATTCCTCCGCTGCAGAAATAAAGACAATTTGTGCCGACGGGATTATCGAGGTGCAAACGTGAGAAATAAAGAGCAAAATTGCTGTAACTCGGAGTGTTGCATCCGCAGGAGGAGAGACAGGTGTCGTGCCAAAAAGTGATTGAAGGCCAAATACAGTTAATGAAAGGTTGTTTCTGCCTAAATATGACTTGATCTCATTCTTGAGCTTCATAATCTGAAATCTGACGGTTTAGCGCTCTCGCTCAACAGGCTGCTGTGCGCGCTCCCGCGGCCACAAATCAGAAGAAATCAGATTCTGGCAGACAATCACTTTTTGGCACAACGCGGTTTTTGCTTCAAAATTAATTTTAATGTATTTCTGTCCAGACACAGTTATGGGATGTTTAGGATCTGGCTTTTATCAGTAGTCCTCCCATACGGTCGTCATGACGACAGACAGATGTCCGACCTGCAGCTCCAGCTGAAGCATCATGTTGGTCTGAACCGGAGCAGCTGGTCCAGTTCAGGGCAGAGATCCAGAAGATCCTCTTGGTACCTGAACCAGCTGATGGTCCAGTCTTAGTCCTGGACCAGCAGGTCCAGACTAAACCAGCTGATGGTTCAGTTTTAGTCCTGGACCAGCAGATCAGTTTGGTCCCTGAAGACTCGCTCCTGATCCTGCATCAGCAGGTTCCTCTAACGGAGCCAAAGCTCCATCGGGATTTGCAGGTTCCATCGTTGAGCTCCTTTAGTTGTTTGTTCAGATCATGTGGTTGATTGTGAGATTGTTGCAGCTCCACTCTTGTGTAACTTATCTGGTGATGTGGGGACTGTCATGTCCTTCACGTGGTCGTGAATTTATTGTTGACGTCATGTTTCCTCATATTCTGCACTTCACTGCATCACCAGTGAGTGTCGCCAACGGACAAAACCTCAGAAAAGTGCGTACAACAGCCTTGGTGTGTGAGTGAAGGACCGCAGCTTTCTACGTTCACGTCATTCTTTGTACATCCGACCGTGAGCGTTGAAAGTGGCGTACGCACGTTTTTTGTGCGCCGCACTCTTAGTACATGAGGCCCCAGGATTCCTTGTGAAAAAAAAATGCGCAGAAAACAAATTCATGTTCCGTTTGATGGGGATATCCCGTTTGGCGTTTACATGACCCAATATTCAGGTTATAAAAGCAGTAACCCAGGGGTCATGTTCGTGTTTTTAAAAACCGGAATATGAGCAAATTCCGGTTATTCAAAGGGGTTATTGGTGTTTACATGGCCGTGCAAAACCGGGTTATTGCTAATATTCCAGTTAGAAAAGGGTTATTGATGCATGTAAACGTAGTCATTGTTGTCATTTCTCAGTGCGTACACCGCCGATTGTATAAGAAGAAGTGGACAAACTCTACAACGTGATGTCACTCATAGGTTTTCAGAGGAGAGTTTTCTTCAAGCGTCTCTCCCGCTCATAGTTCCTGGTTCTGCATTGCAAACCGAGCTCCAACCTCCGGGTTGAGGCTCATGAGGAACTAGGATCCGTTGCAGTTCCTCGACTGGCCACCAGAGGGGGGCTCCAAAAGCGAGTCAGTCTCCACTGACTTTCTTGTTAAAATTTACAACTTTAGAGCAGAAATAAACATATTTACAGCTTGGTGTTTAAAAAAACCCCAACATTTTGGTCTCATTTATTTGATTTCACACCCGTGACAATGTGGTTGAAGAAACCAGACGTTTTTCTTAACCGGGCGTCGACTAAACGAAGAAGTGATTGTTTATTTCGCCGTTGAGTCAACATGTTAATCGGTATATTCTGGTGTAAATGTTTGTCGGCAGCTCTGGAGATATTTCAGTAGGGATTCGCTGAAGGAGCCGGCAGCCAAAGCTAACTTTTATTAACGTACGGTGGGCGTGTTCCTGTTGGCTTCCCCGAGCAACATGGCTGCTCCCCATACGAAGAAAACAGAGACGTCAAAACCACTATTTCTAAATCTGTCACGTGACTCAATGCTTTTTCCGTTTTATAGTCTATGATTGCAATTGGAACGAGTAAATAAGAACAATCCAACAACATTCAATGAATTCACGTATTTATAAAATCTCAGAGAATAACCTTCAAACAACGTGTGCTGCCGTGTTTGTCGTGTTCTCAGAGTTTCTAAGGCCTTAATGACAACACAACAACAAGGTGATTCAAAGTGCTTTACAAAGACATTCAAAAATAAATAAAAAGCATGATTTAAGGTTTAAACAAAACAAAAAAAGGAATAAACAGAATTTACAGGATTCAGACCTGAGCAACTCTAAACAGAGTTTAACATATGATTTGAAACTCAAATGTAAAAGTACCAGAGTAGACAATAGCTTAAAAAGCAGAAATGAAAGACAGACTTCAGTTAAAAGGACTTAAACAAATGAGATCCAAAAACTGAGGGTTGCAGTGCGTTATGGTTAGTTAATATTACACTCACTGTTGACCATCTATTTTTAGACGGCGACCATAACATCAGAAGACAATTCTTTAAAACAAAACTTTTACATCATTATCGCTACAAAAAGCCAAATGAGGGTTGGAAGGGGAAGATAAGGAAGAGACAATGTAGCATTACTGGACCGATTGTAAAGAGCAACATGCTTCAAGGAATACTGTAAACTGGTGTTAAAACAATTAAATTAAATAAGATTAACAATTAAATGAGTTTGCCAAAAAGTGAATTAAACTGGATTAGAGAGTGGAATGAAAGAAAATAAACACATGAATCAAGTCGGCCAGAATTAATGGAATAAATAACAAAACAATCAACTTCAAGCCAGATCACAAAGATAGATCTCAGCTGCCGTCAGCTCTTCAGGAGGGTTTATCTGCAGATATCTCAGCTCGGGTCGTACTGACATTAGAAGATCTCCTCCCAAATACCTGACGGTTCTGCAGCGGTAGCTGGATAAAAGTAAGCTGGACGTTACGTCCCCACATGTACAGTTGTGCTTGTTTGTGGCTGTTAGAGCTGCCGTCACCCTGGGTTGGTTTCACATCTCCTACACGGTATATTGAGCTAATGTCTTTTACAAGGAAGAGCATTGCTAAGAAACCCGTGCATCATTCATTCATTCGTTTTTCAAAATAAAACCAAAAGTATGAAAACAAAAAAGTTATTTTTCTCAGTATTTTAGGAAACGAATGCTGAGAAAATGAGTTATTTTTTTCTTTTACTTTGAAAAACGAATTATTTCAGCAAAACAATGACATTGTGCTCATCTTTACAACAAGGCTATTTTAATAATAAGTTACACTTGTTACACTGATGTCATGTCTTGCTGCTATACTAATCCTTGTACTGCACATTGCACTTTAAACTGCAGCCACTCTTTTAGGCTGTCATAACTTGCTGCCATATTTGCTTGTACAGTCAGTACTCGAGTTGTAAAAATAAAATCAGGGGGGATGGTGGATTTTATCATATGGGGACAGATAATTTGTGCTGATTACAAATAATATAATATATTACAAATAATAGCACTGACCAAAACACCTGCAAAAATGCTGCAGGAATGACATAGCAGCAGTTAAATGCAGCCTTCTGTAAGCTTTAAATATCCACTGGGCTTACATCAAATACATCAAAACACAACAATTAAAAACACTTTTCTGAACTTATCAATATGACTCTGTCCTTCACAGGATAAGTAACATGGATCACTGCAAAAACTCAAAATCTTAACAAGAATATTTGTCTTTTTTCTAGTTAAAATGTCTCATTTTAGTAAAAAAATCTCATTACACTTAAAACAAGACTCATCACTGGAAAAAACAACAATTTTCACCTGTTTCAAGTAGATTTTCATTTAAAATAAGTAGAAAAATCTGCCAGTGGAACAAGATTTTTTTGCTTGTAATGAGAAGATAAATCTTGTCCCATTGGCAGATTTTCCTACTTATTTCAAGTGAAAATTTACTTGAAACAGGTGAAAATTGTCAAATAAGTTATTTTTCTGGTGTTATTTTTCTGGTGGTGACTCTAAATGTTGAAATAGCAGTAAAACCACATTCATTGATGAAATGACATAAGGGATGAAAAGGGGGGATGGCAGTTTTACAGGGGGGATGATTTGGACCGTTTTTATTTCAGGGGAGATGCCATCCCCCCTCATCCCCCCTCAACTCTAGTACTGTGTACAGTGCACTTTAAATTGCAGCTATATTCTTAGCTGTTTAATTTGCTGCTATACTTGTCCTGCACATTGCACTTTTAAATGGATTTGTGTTCTTTTATGCATTTTTTTCTTTCTTTTTTCTTTTACCTCCCTTTTTTTGTGGTTATTTTCTGGTTATTTTGTTGTATTGATCCACTGCTGTCCCTAGGTGGAGATATTCTTAATGTGTATTGTTGATTGTTTTATGTTGTATTGTTGTGGCCATGGTGGCAATGAAGTTTCCCCTTTGGGGATTATTAAAGTTGAATCCAATCCAATCCACTTGTGGTTATTTCACTATATATGATTAAACACCTGAAAGAGGATTGTTATTTCCTTTTTTTCCTTTTTCTTCCCAGAAGTCTGCTAGGTATTTGTCCTGTATTTGCCTGCTACCACCAGAAACGAAATCCTCTGCACATGTTGAAATATTTCAACTGTAAAGTAAATAACAGTTTCACAACAGCGCTGGACGTTAAAGGCGTTCACATGGAGATGAAGCGAGACTTGACAAGTGGCCGTAAGACAGAAGCAGGTGGAAGCGGCTGAACTGGCCCGCAGCCCAGATCCATTCCTTCTTCAAAACATTTGTTGTGTTTGCTAAGAGAAGAAGACGTGTAGGAAGTTGTGAATTGTGGAGCGGTTGCAACGCCACATAAAAGAGGAATGATTCACAAAGCAACGGGCTTGCACGGTTCCTCATTTCCCAGCAGCGCTGTTGTTAACGGGGGAGCTGATGCAATGCAGTGGTAAACACATGTCATGGGTGGGGGGGCTGCAGGCCTCAAGTTCAAAGTGAGCACATATTTGAGAATGAATACAAATTCGTAGTTTTATATATTTTCATGTTGTCTTTGTGCAATAATTCAAAAAAACTGTTGTTTGTGGTTTTATATCTATTTATTTCACACATATTCCCAATGGAAGCTGTTTATATGTAAATAAAAACATGACATGCAAGGTTTTAAAACGATGTTCAACTCTTAACGTGAAGAAAAAAAATGTCTTACCTCCTTTATAATCACTGTAAGTTTAGGATTTATTCAAATAATGTCTATTTTAGACTGTGAGCACATACGGAGTAAGGAACAGCTTTAATCTTGTTAATGTTTTATTAATAATAATTCCACTGATTCAAACATAACACTGAATACACAGTTGACACAGCGATGCAACAATATCGTGATTAATCTCTGACATTCTCATTATTGGGTGTCTCTTTGCCCACGCATTCTGTTAAAATTCATCGTTTGTGTTGCGTTTTGCTTTTTAAAATCTAATTCAAATGAATATCAAGTTGTCAGAAACCTTCTGACATTTTAATTTCCTTCCCACTCGGCCGTTTTATTTCAGGAAGTTGCTGAAATGAATGAATGGGGCCAGATCCCGCGCATGCGCTCCCGCCGTCCACCAGCAGATGGCGGTGTGGTAGCGGTTCAGGCTCCAGATCCTGCAGGGATTGAAACGTCCGTTTTAGGTGCAAGTTTCACTTCATAACAAATGTATATTACAATCAGAGGTGTCAAAAGTATTCACCTTCATTACTCAGGTAGAAGTATAGATACTAGAGTTTAAAGATACTCCTGTAGAAGTTGAAGTATCAACTCAAGTTTTTTACTCAAGTAAAAGTATAAAAGTACTGGTTTCCAAACTACTTAAAGTATAAAAGTAAAAGTAATGTAAGGGGGAAAAAGCCATTAAGGACAAAATCCATTGAAAATGAAGCATCTTAGTATAATGCAAATATATTAAAGAACCATATATGTGTACTATTGAGCATTAACATGTGTTTCAGAGAGCAGCAGATATGATGACTAGTTGCCTATAAGTATTGTAATGGTGCAAAAAGTCAAACTTCAGAGGCATGTTATCATTTATCCTAACCTTTATTGGAATGTACATCCAAGTTTAGTTGCAGGAATCTGAGGGAACGGATGTAAGAACAAAACTGGACAAGAACATCTGAAACAACCACAACCAAATTCACTCTATCCGGATGGAGCAATTTAACTGGATAGTTTTTTTTTTACATAGAGTAACAAGGCTGTTTTTAAAATGTAAGGAGTAAAAAGTACAGATAATTGCGTGAAAATGTAAGGAGTAAAAGAAAAATAATTACTCCAGTGAAGTATAGATAACCAAAATTTCTACTTAAGTAAGGTAACGGAGTATTTGTACTTCGTTACTTGACATCTCTGATTACAATTTAAAAAAACAGGCACTGACTAAACTTGTTGCCTCATATCTTTTCTCATATGCAAATTGTGAAATTGAGTTAAAAACACTTCTACTGATATTGAACTTGTATAACAGACTGTAGCCTCAGAGTTTAAGTCTTGGACCTTCGTTTTCGATGATATAGATACACAGATGTGGAAAACCTTCTAGAGTAAACATCTTTCACAGTTATGCACTTGTGTTACTGTCAGACTGATGAGAAACAGTCATCAAAATCACTGCTTTTGCAAGATTTTTGCAAACCCTTCTCTGCAACATAAAGTTCTAAATTCATGAACATGAAAGGGGGGAGAAAAAAAAACTGTGACACGACAAAAAACACCAATCAGCAGATCATGTTTCATGACGGGACCTGTCCGGGGTGTAGCTACCTCTCACCTGAAGACACCTGAGATCGTCTCCAGCAGACCCCTGTGACCCCGGAGGGGGGAGCAGGTATCGACAGCCAGACTGTTGATGAACCATCAGACTAAAGAGGGCAGTAATAATCATGTGTGTGTAAGTTCTTGAGAGTCCTCGGTGACGACCAGCTCAAAACGTCGCCACAACACGACCTTATCAGCGTGTCCGGGTATCTGAGTCTGAGCACGTGTCTTGTCGGCGAGCTGTGAAGATTTGCAGGATATTGTGCCAGCACCGACCCGGATCAGAGCAGAATTATCCAGCTTCCTCATCTGCATCTCCGACCACAACAGTGTATTTAGTCACGTTGTTACTTTTTGTTATTTTTCGCACCTCTGAGGTGGATTGTGCAGAAAATGATGCGCTCCTTTAGGATGAGGGACTTTGTCAAAGAGACACGCAAAGTTTTAGGTTAGGCTGGTTTTTTTTTTGTATGAATTGTATTATATGAAATTTGAATCTGGACTCTCAAAGGGTGAAATAGGTCGCACACATCCAATAGCTCAACAGGTGCTGGTCTCAAAGCATAGATCCAGGAAAAAACAAGAGAGCAGACCGCACACTTTTGCTCCTTAGTGCAGATTTATTTAGCACATCACACGTGGCGTTTTGAGTGCATTTTGGTCTGAAGAAGAGCAAAATGCGCTTGAACCGTCACGTGTGATGTGCTAAATAAATCTGCACTAGGGAGCAAAAGTGTGCGGTCTGCTCTCTTGTTTTTTCTTGAATCTGGACTCTCAAGGAATTAATTTTATTCATTAAATTACAACAAAATGGACTGAACTGGAATATAATAACGTTCCTGGTTTGAATCTTGGTTGGGGCTTCTGTATGTGTAGGTTGTACGTTCCTCCTCTGCTTGTGTGGCGTGTCCTCTGTTTACACCAGGCTCACAATCTTGAAGCATAAATAAGAGATCTGGGATTTCTGTGACCTTAAATAGGAAGAAGCTGTTCTACATAATGGACGGATGAATTAATAATTTTAAAAAAACACAGCCAACGTCAAGTTGCTGGCTCCTCCCCTTTAAACCAGCTGCTATGAACGGAGGGATGGAGTCATGGTTGAAACAGCTGTGCTGCATCTCTGTGGTACTTTGACCAAAGAATGACTCAGAAATTCCATTTAAACTTTGGGAAATTGTGTTAACTTGCAAATAAAGGTCGGAATATGTCTCCTTTTACGTAAGGAGTTCAATGAACATATGTGAATTGATCCAGCCATCCAGCCATAGCGGTGATCTGCAAAGGGAGGTGTGTTTTTCTTAATAAATCTATTTTATGTGAATAAAATAAAATAAAACTTTGCTCTTATAATGATAAAGTTGGTTGGACACATTTATATGCAATTATTTATGCTTCAAGATTGTGATGTGGAGAGAAATTATTTCTGAGATGAATCACACTGAAAACCAATTACCTTTGTGACATTAGGAGTCCAAAAGTAAATACGAACCCAAGTGACGATAATCACAGCCATGTTTTAAACTCTTAGGTGTAAACACGGTGATCTTTATGTGTTTCTCCACTCACACGGAGATCATCTATCCACCGTAAAGCGGAGAGCTCCTGCACACGACGGAGCAACACCATTCCTTCACATCATCACATCACCTCTCACATAATAACTCCTCATCTCTACCGGGCGGCGTTTGAATTTATGGCCCGTGCTCCCGATTTAAAGCTGTATTTATACTAAGCGTGGCTCTGTGAGTGATGAGACCACCAAAGGAAGAGAGAGGTTCTTTCCACACCTTCGTGTTTACCTTTCCTGCCAGCTTGTTTCCACAAAGGCATGGAGGATCCCGGCTGCTTTGGGCCAGAAAAGCTGCAGCTGGAGAGAGAGATTCTCCCCTCAACACCTCGGCCTGGGTGGGGTTGAGGGAGCAGGGAGACGTCCAACAGCTGCGGTCATGTGACACCTCCTCACCTGTAGCATGCTGTGCACAAATCTGTTTTACAATTCAGTTTTGACATGTTTTGTAATTGTTAGAGCAGGGTCAAAAATTATGAGTTCATACATGGTACATTTAGTAGTTAAATCATAGGTTTTAATTAAAATAGTATAGAGATACAATAAAAAAATCTATATTTTCAGCCTGTCTTCACATCTCTTTCCAGTCAGCAATACAATTCATCTCCAACCCTCAGTTGGACTGAAACTTTCCTACACGTCCTGCATATGATCCAGTTTTCTCCGTGCACTTTGGCCTGGATGTAGTGGCTGAAGATGATACAAAGAAGAGAAAAAAAATTCACAAAATAATGTAAGAAAGATGTTTAGAACGGCAAGTCTGCCTAGTTCGCTGTACGCCAGCGTTGCAGGATGCTGCTGCAACCTCAACACACTAAAAGCCGGCATATTGCCACCAAGGGGCAACTTCAGCTTTTCAGTTTTTGGTGTCTGTAGCTACATTTCACATCCATGATCTACACCAGAAAAAATTATATAAAGCAATAAATGTATGCATAATAAGGGGTGTGCAAATAAAGATATTTATTTGTCATTCATATTGTAAACAGAATACATTGTTTGTTGTGCTTTAAACTGTACTAACAGACCCCAACAAGTAGCTCTGGACTGGTCTTGTAGGGACTGAAGATTCAAACCAACTTCAAAATGACTTTATTTATCCCCAAAGGGAAAATAATAGTTGCTCCTCAGAGGTATTGCAAGTGAAAAAAGGGCTGTTACTCAAGGTTCTGTCCTGGGCCCACTATAAGTCACTCTTTATATAAACTGTCTTGGACAGACTATTACACATTCAGCTTTTCATTTCCACGCTGATGACACTGTCATTGCGTAGCGCCCACCCCTGCTGAGGCCCAACAGCATTTACAACTTGTGTTTGATATAATACAAGAACAGCTCTCTATCGGCAACTTGTTTCAAACAAAAATGTGTGGGTTTTTTTTTTACCACTTCAAAAACTGCCAGATTATCACTGTGTGAAACGATTTTAACAAGAAATGGTGAAGAAATTGAGTCTGCATATATATTAATGGTTAATACCAAGTTTGGTCAAACCTAAAGCATATATATGAAATATTCCCTTAGTAATCCTACAATGGGGAAATTCTTTCTCTGCATTCAACCAATTTATACTCAAACTAGGAGCAGTGCAATGGCCCGGCGCCCGGGGAGCGGTAAGGGTAAAGGACCTTGCAAAGTGTTGACCCTCCTCTGTAGCCACTAGGCTACCACCCCAAAAGACTACTGTCAGAAGTGGGATTTGAACCCACGCCTCCAGAGGAGACTGCGACCTGAA